>NW_026459711.1:0-66906 GCF_021730395.1 Mercenaria mercenaria
GATCAATTTTCTTTTGCATATTTTCACTGACAGGTACTTCTTGTTTAAAGTTATTAGCATCAGCGACGACGACAACGCAGTGAACTCTTTTCTTCTGTGTCACGTTCTTCTTTCGGTCAGCATCGTCACCCCTACTTCTTGTATTAAACTAAAATTGTCAATAAACATATTACATTTCAAATTGTTAACGACATTTCTACTTTATGCAAAACAGTCTGTATTCGTATACAGTTGAAACGGAGGCTTTATGTCATAAGTATGTATTTGAGAACTGTTGCTGTCTTTATATGGATGCCTCTTTTATCAGTATTATCGTTCTAAATAGGGAGAGTGTAGACAACCTTGTATTAATTCAATTCAATTCAATTCATTTTATTACATTGTAACGTAAACAGATACTGTTTCATGTTACACACAAATAAACATATAAACATAAATATAGTGACAAGTTTACACATAGAGAATCATATATATCGAAAACTTTAAAGACAAGTTGAAGCTAACAGTTCTTTATGAAATATACGTGAGGTTGAAACTCAAAATATGTAATTATATATTGATGGAAGTAATTAAGCATTTCTTAAATTGGAATAACATAACATGGAACAAAAATATATGATAAGCAATATTGTAAACTAAGAAATAATCATTATGAGTATCCTTATTGGCTAGTGTAATATTATACAAAGACGATATCGTATGCAATAAAAGAAAACTATGCAACAGCGAGTACATTAGACTGACGTAACAAAAAAGCATGATACACAAATTTTCCGAGTTTCGGGAGTACTGAATATTGTGTAGTGCTCATAAGTTCGGTAAATTTCAAAACACTTGGTCTTACATAGAAATATGGTTTAATATATATCTTTCTGATATCTCTATAAAAAGGACAAATTATTATAAAATGATATTCATCTTCAATATCACCAGTATGACAAAAGTTACAAATACGTAAATTGCGGTCAATTCTATCAGCACCATAACGTCCAGATTCAATTCGTAATTGATGGGAAGATAATCTCAATCGTGACATAGCAATTCTATATTTACTAGGTAACAGATCTAGATAGTTTTCAAACTCAAAAACACATTTAAAGGTTCTATACGCAACCAAAGAATGACTGTTAGAGAGGCTATTGTTCCAATTTTGCACAAAAACATCGATTATTCGTTGTTTAAACTGTAAGTGGAAAGACTGCAAGTTATAATCTAATGGATTATTCCAAATACATGTATATGAAAAACCATAGGTATCTAAAAGCATCTTAACATTACTAGCCCAATTTTTAACTCCTCTATTACAACCATCCAACATTGCTACATATAAATACTTAACAATAATATTTTTAGAATGTATAACTTTACACCAATATTTAATAATGCGCACATATCTATTAATAAATAGCGGATACCTACCCAGTCCCCCATATACACCCATATTGCAAGATGATGTTTTAACATGTAACAGTAATTTACAAAACTTAAGATGTATACGTTCGATCTCTTTAGATTTACCAAACCCCCAGACCTCGCATGCATAGTTTAGTGTAGAGCCAACAAAAGCATCAAATAACTGACATAGAGTTTTAGGTTTTAAAGAAAATTTACTTGTATTTGCCAGTGTAATTAAATACGGTCCCTAGATTATTGACAGTTTTTAAGGGCATATTATCATACGTCCATTGTTCGGTTGATTTCAATGGCCCCCTCTTCCTAAATACATCAATCTTACTTTTATCTGGATTTACTTGTAAATTCCAACTTTTACAATACACATTTAAAAGATCTCAACTTCGTTGGAGATCAGATGGAGTTTTCCCAAGGATAACCATATCGTCGGCAAACAGCATCAAAATAAATAATATGTTATCCAAGATTAAACCACTGTTAACACCCTCAAGTAAAAATAACTCTAAATCCTCTAGGAAGAATGAAAATAATAGAGGAGAAATTACCTCCCATCGTTTAAGGCCTATCGAGCATTCAAAAAAATCTGAGTATGACTTACAACCTCTTATACGAGCTTTCACCTTAGAATACATATCACGGATAATTCTTAAAGTCTTACCAGTAATACCTAACTGATGTAGCTTGTACCATAAACCAATGCGATAGATACTGTCAAACGCCTTACTAAAATCAATAAATGCACATGCTAATCGTCCATTTTCACTAAGAACTTTACTTATTATAGCATTCAATATAGAAATTGCGTCAACAGTTGAACATCCTTTTCTGAAACCAAACTGTGCATCACTAATTGTATTATTACTTTCAATCCAATTGCTTATTCTTTTGTTTAAAACACCTGTGAAGATTTTAGAGAAACAACTAACTAATGTAATACCTCTATAATTATTAACATCAGAAGGATCATTTTTCTTAAATAATGGCACGATAATACCTTCCATCCAACTGTCTGGGAAAAAGCCACTACTTAAAATACCGTTAAATATGTCAACAAGATGAGACAACAAAATGTCGCAAGATTCAATAAAACATTCATTTAATAACTGATCACCAGCAAACGACTTATTCCTTTTAAGATTACTTATCACCGCCTGTATCTCGGACGCAGTAATTGGCATATCTAATTCATCATATACACAGTCATTACCGCCAAAGTCATGATTATCACAGAACTGCTCAGCATCAATATTTCTATCGTTAGGCAACTGTGAATTTAGACCCGATTTTTTTTTGTAAAATTCATCTATACTAATACTATTGTTTCTATTAGACGTATTTTTACGTGAAAAGTGTTTCCAAAATTCTCTCGGTGTACAATGGCGCAATCTCTCAATATTTCTCATTTTATTTAATTCATATTTCCGTTTCTTAGTCTTAATAAGATTTAGTAAGTAGTTTTATTAAGTAAGATTTAGTAAGTAGTTTTAGATTTTGTAAGTAGTTTTACAAGTACACATTTCTATCCTATTAGCATCATTTTTACACGTATTAAATTTATTAACAGACGACACATAAATCTGTTTGGCATTTAAACACTCATTGTCAAACCATTCAGCTTTTTTACATAAAGAATCGCTAGGCCGTGGCCTGTTTAAAACTACTACATGTTTACAAAATAACGGTTCAGTATGGAAGCGTCCTGGTGCCAGCAGAGAGATTTAAATTTGTCTTACGTACGACTTACTATCTTCTACGTAGGAGTTAGTATCTCCTACGTAGGAGTTAGTATCTCCTACGTAGGACTTAATATCTCCTACGTAGGAGTTAGTATCTCCTACGTAGGACTTAGTATCTCCTACGTAGGACATAGTATCTCCTACGTAGGACTTAGTATCTCCTACGTAGGACATAGTATCTCCTACGTAGGACATATTAAGTACTACGTAGGAGTTAGTATCTCCTACGTAGGACTTAGTATCTCCTACGTAGGAGTTAGTATCTCCTACGTAGTACTTAGTATCTCCTACGTAGGAGTTAGTAACTCGTACGTATGTCACTGACTAAAAGACTCTCAAGCATGCGCAGTGGAACAATATACTCGTGTGTACTATTATTTAGTAAGGATTATCTGATTATCTGATACCGGTAGATTACATATTTGTAAATAATTAAACATCTCCCTTCTTTCAATGTCTCACACAAACTTCGTAAGTATGAATTAAAGACACATTTGACCAAGTTCTGAATTTGACAGATGAAGTAGTCAATAAATTTGTTTTAATAGATATTTTTGAACATTTTATTTTGTTACTGTTGTTTCTTATTGTTTTTTTGTTGTTGTTTTTTTTTTTGTATTTTTTGGGGGACTATGTAGTGTGGGTATAGTCACACTGCGCTACCCACAAGGTGCACTTCTATGCATTGCTCCAGGCATGGGCAGACATCAGGTTACAGCCGCCGACATTCCATAAGCCAACCGGGCAGTATATGAGCATGAAGAATTGAAACATGTCATGTGAGGTTTCGAACCTTTACCATTCGGCTATGGAGGCCTCTCTTGAAATTATGTAGAGTTCAAAAGTATGATTAAAGTATATCATGAAAGTTACTAAATATAATTACCGCAAGTTATTGTTTTGACCGATTGCGTGATTTGATTGATAAACTTTCTCTCAATAAAGGCACTGACCTACAAATTTTGGCTAAAAACGGTCTTTCTTTAAAATTGAAGTTCGGTCATACATACTATGGACATTAAAATTCGAGTTTTTATTTCTAAACTATCCTTAATCTACTCAATCAAGGAAAAAAGATGCCAGAGCCGGGAATCGAACCCGGGCCGCCACGGCAATGAAAATTTTCCTACTGTCTTTAACAATATACACCACGGATGAAATATGTATACAATGACCCTTGAATGTAGATATTTAATAATTAGGCAGTTTACCTCAGTAAAACGTTACAAACGCTTTTCAATTTCCAGTGTAAAAGATAGTTAAGACAACTAGTTCTCATGTGTTTCAATAACATATAATCTCTCAGTAATTTATTCAAAGCTTTCTTAAGCGGTATTAGCATTAATTTCTTGATACTGGTACCTAAAATTTCTCTTTTTTCTGTTGTCGTATGATCGCAAGGACAGTGCCTTAAATAATCAATATTTATTAGGTGTTATCATCATTTGAGCTGCGCCATGAGAAAACCAACATAGTGGCTTTGCGACCAGCATGGATCCAGACCAGCCTGAGCATCCGCGCAGTCTGGTCAGGATCCACGCCGTTCGCTTTTAAAGCCTATTGCAATTAGAGAAACCATTAGTGAACAGCATGGATCCTGACCAGACTGTGCGGATGCACAGGCTGGTCTGGATCCATGTTGGTCACAAAGCCACTATGTTGGTTTTCTCATGGCACGGCTCAATTTTCTTTTTCTACATTCAGGTCAAGCATTTACTAGTTACAGGAAATTACTGTAACTGCATCTAAAGCATGATTTAACATGATAATAAACTATTGATACTTTTTTGTTTCAAACACTCATTTCTACTTTATTTGCATATTAAAGATGATACATTTATGAAGTTTATTAAGGTATAAAGTTCATTAACACCTCTCCCATTCATCTGGTAATAAAAGGTACTCATTGGCAAGCACTTCGTTATACAGACTGTGAAGGTCATAAAGGATATTCTATGATCCAGGGCACTGGAGTCAATCAAGGGTTATGTTACATCCTGAACACATTTGCAATGATCTCTAATGAGATGGTGATTATTATAGCTGGGATGAAAACTGCCTAGCTCAGACCGCATTTGTCCAGTCGTTAGAGTCAGAGGTAAGAGGTATTAATTTTATTTTCAGAAAGTGGTATCAGAGAGGAAAGTGATTTACATTTAATGACTCTAACGACTGATGCGAGTCTATAGTGTTCCGAAAAACTAATGTCAAATCAACTTGTGGTCCGACGGTTTTGCTTTCTTTTACATGGTGTGTGTATCTTCTATATAATGTATATGTTGTGAAAAAGAGGAAGAATAGAATAGTATTTAAATAAAGTAAAGCATTTTTTGACAGTAAAGTCTATTAATTACCGAATATCACGGAATTTGTAGGTTTCAGTCTTTAAAGGTCCATTACTAAGGGAAAGTGAGTTGGCAATATTTTTCATAGCTAGTGCATAGACTTCTGCAAGACACTAAATAATGAAGATTGGCAGGTCAAAATTTACAGAAGGTCTTTGGAACTCAAAGAAATGTATGTGTATTATGTTGAAATTTCAATGAATCGACAGAATGACCCCCCAGGTCTTTTTAACTTTCTTCATACTTCATAGAAAAATAATTGTACATATACTGCGATTTATCTCGAATTTCTACATACCAACGTTCATTTTCCAATAAAATGAAATAGTTTCTGTGCTTTTTAAAAGAAATTAAAATGTTCACTTTCCTTAGTATTGGACCTTTAAATCTGGTTATCCTTTGTTTTGTTAAGTGTATGCCTAGAGAGAAGAAATTAAGGACGAGTAACTTGGTAAACATGATTTATTCCCCTTTATCGCTCTTCACAGTAGAGGCTATTTTTTTTAATATAAGAGCTAATTTCATGCGAAATAACATTTACAATTTTGTTTGATCAGAGTGACTAGATAAAAGAAAAATTGACTAGTTGAAACTAACGAAATGTTATAGAACATTGATAATCATGTCAAGCAATCAGGTCTATATGAATTCATTCTTTGTTATTGGTTAGAAACAGTGGTTAAGAGATAATTTCACTGATTGCAATGAAAAGTTATTTATTTAAGCACCTTCTCGAGACAACACATAAAATACAAGAATGTAAATAGTTTAGAAAATAAATCAAATATTGCAATAAATGCCATTTATCAGCACGGAATTAAAAAGTCAACCAGCAATGTTCAATTAACACATGTACCGGAAACGCGAGTAGGACCACAGAACACTGCAGCGCCCCAAAATGAACCCTTACGTATGAGTTACTAAGTCCTACGTATGAGATACTATGTCCTACGTAGGAGATACTAAGTCCTACGTAGGAGATACTATGTCCTACGTAGGAGATATTAAGTACTACGTAGGAGATACTAAGTCCTACGTAGGAGATAATAACTCCTACGTAGTACTTAATATCTCCTACGTAGGAGATACTATGTCCTACGTAGGAGATACTAAGTCCTACGTAGGAGATACTAAGTACTACGTAGGAGATACTATGTCCTACGTAGGAGATATTAAGTACTACGTAGGAGATACTATGTCCTACGTAGGAGATACTAAGTACTACGTAGGAGATACTAAGTCCTACGTAGGAGATACTATGTCCTACGTAGGAGATACTAAGTCCTACGTAGGAGATACTAACTCCTACGTAGGAGATAGTAAGTCGTACGTAAGACAAATTTAAATCTCTCTGCTGGCACCAGGACGCTTCCATAGTTCAGCAACACATTTTATAACATCTGTAAAATTGTCAATACATGAATTGGCTTCATTTCTACATGTAAAATTAACATTACGAGTAATATCATTCAAAGCGGGCAATTTTGAAATTAAACCACGTCTAAAACTATCACACAGGTCATCATTCCATTTTATTTGAGTTCGGCTGTACGGAGCGTCATAACAGTTATTCACAGTATTACATAAAATTGAAAAAGAAATGGGCGCGTGATCTGACCACTCAGAAAACGGTTCAATTTCAAAACTGTCTATACAACAAAAGTCACAATCTCTTAAAAGCAAGTAATCAATAACGCTCGCTCCCATTGTACTAGCATAAGTATAATTGCCGACGTTGTAGTCACTACCTAATCAGCCGTTGGCGATACAGAATGAATTAGCTTTACACAAATCTAGAAGTTTTAATCCTTGGTTATTATGTACAGTATCCATCGAAACACGCACATCTGGTCCGTATGTATCATCGTCTATTAAATCAATTAATCTATCATGTAAAATGTAATCCTTTCTGTCCCCGTTACCTACTCGAACATTCCAATCGCCAGTTAATAATACAATACCACGTGATTCGTACAGGTGTAAGTCATTTTGTAATAAGGTAAATAGGTCATCTGTAATAAAATTGTAGGCAGGTGAATTTTTGACCCATATATATATATACACCTGCAATAAATACATCGTCTTTTATATTGAAAAAAGTTTTATCAGCTTTGAGCCATATGATTGTATCATGCTGATTTTGAACAATTTTAATTCCTTGCTTAATTGAATCCTTTATATAAATCACAACGCCACCACTACAACGCTTAGCTCTCCTGTTTTGAAATTTTCTATAAAAGTTATAACATTTATAACCACTTATATCAAATTTAGATGTGCTGTTGGCCCATGATTCAAACAGAAATAAAATGTCATATTTTGATATTTTATCTACAAATTCACTATCTTCCAACTTAGATCGGTTCAATCCATTAATGTTTCATGATAATACTGACAGTCCAGCCTCACCACACCGCTACTCACGGCCATCACGCACTGGCGCGCCGTTCACATAGAGCGTGTCATAACTTAACCAGGCTGACCTACCCTCCCGTTTCGCTGCCTTAAGTTTGGGCAGGAGAGCCTTTCTGTGCGCAACAATCTCCGGGGGAAATTGCTCGGGCAAAAAGAAGTTGGTACCTGCAAGTTCCTTTTTCTGGCGCCTCACTATCTCTCTGTCTTTAAACAATGTAAATTTTGAAACTATTTTGCGATGTAAGGCACTACTACTCGAACGCTGACCCATGCGATGTACCCGTTCTAAATTCATCTGGCTAACCAAATCCTGCGCTAATTTAAGGTGATCTACCATGAACTGGCGAAGTTTGCGCTCGGTTTGCTCGAGGGTTTCATGCTCATCTTCCGTTATGTTAGCAAATATGAGATTGTTGCGCATGCTTTGCGACTGCAAATACAATAAATCGTCCTGCATTTTAACCTTTTCCTTTTGTAAGCGTGAAATGTCATCTTGAGCCAATCCGAGCGAAAAGTCGACGTTATCAGCCCTGTCATTAATTTTGCTCAATTTTTCGTCAGTCAATTTAGTATGATCCCTTACTAAAACCCAAAGTTTATTCAATTCAGTTTCAAATTTGTTTACCTTTTTTTCTAAGCGAGTCCAGTGTATTAAGACGTTTGTCAACATGTGTGAGTTTATCATCAATACGCTTCAAGAAGATCATTATATCACTGGTGTAGCTAGTAGATTGCATAGTTCCTGATTCGACTTGAATGTTTACACCTGATACAATTGCGTCCGCCGTCGTATAACTATCAAAGTTCCCTTGAGCACTGATTTCGAAAACAGAATTGTCCAACTCAGAGGCAGATTCGTCAAATAAAACTGAGTTTGCTTTACGAATAGTATCACTAACACTTACACTGTTTATATCCGCCGGTGATCCGCCATTACGCGCGTTTTTTGAATTACCGCTAACGCTATTGTCACTGCTATGTTTTCGTTTTTATCACGTTTGTTCTTCTTTTTAAAACAATTAATTAAAGGTTTCATGCTGACTTGTTACTTTGTGTCGATTCACTCAACTCACCCACTCACAAGCTACCATTTAGTCAGCACAAATACAAGCATGTTTTCACACTGACTGTGCAATAAATAAAACAATCTCTTTGCTTTTTCTTTAATGTTTAAATGCAGTTTTCAAACCTGTTTATACACTTTGCATGTTAATCAAAACATGACTTTGAAGATGTTGCCATTTCACAGCAGTAAATCATACTAGTGGTATATCTAATAAAAAATTCCAAGAACACCAATGTCGAAAGAAAAATTACTGTACAGGAATGTGAAGTTAAATAATTGCTATATATTTAAAATATATCATTGCTTGAGCAAGTTGAAATGTAAATACAGTCAAACCTGTGTTAAAAACCACCTCTGAACAGAGACCACCGGGCTTTAAAGACCACATGTTTTGTTTCCCTTTTTAACATATACAGTGTATTTTAACCTGTGAATAAAGACCACCTCCCAATAAAGAGCACATTTTGGATTTCCTAAGGGTGGTCTTTATTGACAGGTTTGACTTTATTGATAATATGTTAGATGATAACTGTTTAATTGACTTGTTATTCAACAGTGAGCTTGTAGCTTAAACATGAAGGAACACATTTTTAAACAATCAAACCTTGTAATTTGATTTTAGGCTTCCTGCAATCAGGTCTTCAATGTCTTCTACGTTGAACCCTTCGTCTTCTTCTATACCCATTGTATCCAGAATCCTGAATTTATTGAGTATTCGCTGTGGTCTATATATTTTCAGCTTTAAATATACAATTTAATATTAATATTAACGACTATGACCATCAGGCATCATATAGAGATGTATTAAGCATTTTAACATTCTACGTACATGGCCTAAATCTATAAGTTACATTACCATATGAAACATAACTGCTATAATTCTGAAGGGAAGGTCAAGATAACAATGTTCAATAGTAAAGAATTTTCAAACTTAGCTATCATGTTCGATATTATTAAAAAAAATTTCATCACATGGAAAGAGAGGAATGCCTACTTGATTCTTTGCCTGACTGGTTTAAAGAAAACTTGTTCTTTCTTAATTTGTATGAAAATAATCTTTGTAGAACCTTAATGATTACAATGTGTGTTTTAAATGATTTCCAGACATAACGATACTAGATTTTATGGTGACCGATTTGTTAAGGATGTACGAGCGTTTTTTTGAGGATATCCGCCATTTGGAAAAATGTTTCTTCGAATATTGCTTTCTTACAAAAGTTTTGCCAAAATTAATGCAAAATAATTAAAATAGGGCTAATAATGTACCATTTAACCAAATAGATTCTACGTTTTGCGAAAACAACAACAACAACAACAACAACAAAAAAACATCCTTATTTTTGGCTGGATTTGCCTAAAATTGAGGTAAGATTTACAATAAATCCATTAGATGCACGGTGACCCCAACTTTTTTCTTTCCATGTTCAAGCATTTTAGTGTGTCGTTAAAGCTACAAAATATTTTGAAAATCTTAATGTCAAAATTGTTTTTGTAGATTTAAATATCTTTTTTATCCATTGGAAATAAAGTAGGTGGAGTTATTATGCCAACATGTAAAAATAAACGAGATTTGTTAGTGAAATTTATGTAATACTGACATTACCATGTATTTATTTTAACCTGTAAGACCTGAAATCCCTATAACATTAAGTGGGATATTATATGTTTTATAAAGAACCACCATTTTTAATATTTTACAAATTTTCAGAAATGCTTAAAGAGAATTCCTATAGTTTTTTTCCTTTCATAGAATTTTTTCAAATTCACATATATGATAGGAAAATTTGTGCTGAAAACAATGAACAAATAAAAACAATCGGTCACCGGGCTTGTTTTTGTGATAAATTGTTTTGAACACACCCATTGTTGCTGAAACTGCCAACGATTTTTCAACATTTTCATAATTTTCTGCTTTTATAAATACCAACCAAAATATACATCAAGACAGCACAATAAGGTTTATTCTTTTTACAGATTTTATTATTTATTTATTTGATATCATAGTCATATTTGTAATACTATATCTTCAATATCCTTACAATATTGGGTACAAATTAACAAAAAAATATATTGTTTCATATTCACTTTTGTGAACTTTTTTCAATGAAAATACCCATAGTGAGGAATATTTTTTTGGGTTTTGAAACAACTCTTTCATAGAATTTTTTCCTGTTTTTCTTGTGTATAGATAATTGTATTGTGAGCATAAAAATGGCTAAAAATGTATGGGTCACCAGGCTATTTATTTTTTTGTTTAGACCACCAGAATACAACACCTCTTCGGACCGAAAATGGCGCGAACCTTGCCAAATTGTTTACATGTATGTCTGCTAGAAGTTAAAAAAATGTTTTAAAAATTCTTAATTCTTTCTATAATTGAATACTAAATAATCTGAAAGGTGATATTGTCTTATCAGTACTAAGTCAATTGTCTTGCATTACATGAACAACACTGTCTTTGTACTAAAATGCGACGTGAAAACATAACCACAAAAATGGCAAGATACATGTCAGGCATGATACTTGTCAATACAACATAAACCATTATCAACATTTGATTACTGATAAAAACAAATTTTATTTCATTCAAGATTCCTCATATTTAAAGGTCCATTACTAAAACCCGAACGAGTATTATATGAAAACCAGAGTTTGTAGCTGAAACTTCCTATTTACTGAAAATATGGCCCACTGCATCGGTTCTGACCAAATTGACATGAATATGTTCAAGAATAACTAACAAATAAACAAAATATGTTGCCTATGTCAAACCGAAAGTATGCTTTCCGACTGCTTACGAACCCGTCGAGCATCTTCGGACTTTTTCGGAAGAATCCTCCGAAACGAGGCTATAATTTATAAATAGATGCAAAATATATCATATGCCCAAACGATAACGTGATTTTTACAAACTTAGCACATGGAATTCAACAATTTTGTAACTCACAAAAACTTCATGAAAATCATTCTTATAATACAGGTAATATATAGCTATACTACAAGTTTTCATGAGGACAATTCAGGCCCTTCCCGAATAAAAGTGTTTTTACAACTTCGTCTGTAAACTTTTTCAGTTAATCTCTTTTCAGTATAATTTTAAGAATATAAATGAGTAACTGTCTTACACTGCAGAAACAAAGTATGATTGAAATTTACCTAAATACTCTTATTTATGTACACATGGCTACATTAATTTAATAAGATTTTAGACATTAAACACATTGTCTTGGCCTATTATTGGCCAGTTTTTCAACTATTAAGTAATGACTTAAGCTCTGACTTAAGCCGTGTCGGGTATATTAACAACGATTTAGTCAGCACGTGAATAACGGGGCTCGACAAAAGTTAAACCTTCAATTGGATTTTTCTACTTTGAGCGGTGTCAGCAATGGCTTATCTTTCTATTGTTATTTTAAACCTGGGGCATAGGTGGTTTAAGAAAAGATGCAGGCGGCATATTTAGACATGGAATTAAATTTCCAGTATGAAGTTAAAGCAGGAATGTTGAGGAGGGAGGGAATGATACGGGACTGAGCAAACCCTTCCGTTATGTACGACGATTTGGACTTTTGGACAGATTTTTTCTCAGTGAAGCTAGTATTATATATGTTTTACTTTATACAGAAGAAAAACTTAAACCAACGGCGACGCCGACGCTGGGGCGAGTGCAAAAGCTCTACTTTTTATTCGAAAAGTCGAGCTAAAAATGTAACACATTCAACTCTTCCATTTTAACTTCACTAAATTCGCTACGTTTGTACACGTTTCAAAATATACGTGCAAGCATAAATATATAAGTGCATGTAATTAATTATAAATACATGTAACGCACAAATATATAGGTGAACATATATATAAAAGTTCATGGATACGCACGTCTGTATATATACGCCTCCTTTCAATGACGTGTGGATTTTGAAATTCATGCATTTGCAAGTGTAATGTGAGTACCCATACTATTGATTTAGATTTACAAATGCATTCCTAATTACAAGTGCATATTACACGTGTTTTGTACATGAAAGGTGGAACATTTAGGAACAATAAAAACAATAAGACAATGAGCAAACATAGGAATGCTTGTAGTCTTACCTTGAAATAAATTCACCTTTTTTCCCAGCATTTTTTTTTCATTCATTAGACGGGCGCTAGTGCTTTTGTGTTTTAATGTGTCTTTGTATTTTCTATGAGAAGTAGTAAATCACCAAAGTAACACGTTTTATCTATGAAAACGTACAGCGAAACGGTCCGATGACTGTATCTACATCTTCATAGTGTGTGACCAAGGCTTAGCTAATACATCGCAAAAATACCCGCCGAGTATTAGTAAAAATCCGTTAGAAAACAAGGTTGAGCGATGGCTTAACTAATACTGGTGTGAGCCTTTCTTAGTGCTAGAGTTGAAAAACTGGCCATATATGTCACTGTCAATTTTAAATTTAAATTTTGTACATCTCATATTTTTCGTGCAAGTCGTGCATAATTACCATCATGGAAATACAGTTATTTTGTTGCGCGTCTTAAATGGATATTCGTTTGAAACAATTTTAAAATCACGTGATCCCAAAGAATTTCCGACCGATTACGGAAAAGCGATAAACACGAAAGTAGGACAAAATGACCCCCCATGTCAGTCTAAGAAAATACAGAAACAATCATTTGTTTCTCTGTACATGTGTTGATTTCAAGGGAATATTGCACGGCTATCGTAATGTTTAGTACTATATTTCAAAATGTGTAGTCTTTTTTTAAGATTTATGTCTATTCATTTGTCTTTATTTTGCACCTTTAAGATTGTCTGTCACATGTTTCAACAAATGTTGACTTCACTTCAGTTTTCCATAGAAAGTGTCGGCTGCGCAGAAAGCTGCACATAAAAAACGGGAATTCCCTTGAAACAGTGGGTGAAGAAAATGCCCTACAAAATTAAAACGAGTTCAGTGACCTGTGTTTTTATTTATCTTGTTTGTCTTGGAAACTAATGCTCTTCAAAAAGAGTTTGAAAAAATTCTTAACGTTAGAAAATTCGTTCCTACATTCTTAATTAGTAGCATTTGTTTTTATAAAATGGCTTATAAAGAAAATAAACCTTAATTTTCGCCCATATGATTTTGGACCACTAACATTTTCCCAATATACTTCCTTTATGAATATGTTATCTTTGTTCCACCAATATATCGGGATAGTGATACATTATTCGGTATTGTTCGCGTGACTGATATGACCCCCTGTTTTACGAGAGAAAACCGTTTCATGGAAGTTTTATTTTCGAAAAACAAACCAAATGTAGTATCTATATGATGTAAAATTTATTACAAAATACTGTTCAAAATGTTAAATTTGAAACAAAATTTGTTCTTATATACCCATGATCTAAAAAGACCAGAAATTGGCGCTAGTGATATAAAATTTCATAACACAAACACTCATTTAAGTTATTACAATAAATTCTTTTAAGTTTATCTGTAAACAAAAGAATTATAATTGATAATTATTACATTTTACATTTGTCTTATACCGGAAGCTTTATCAAATGTTATCTGAATTAATGACGTGAAGCCGTGTAACTGTTTTAGGTTTCGTAAATAAATGTTATTCTGATAAATAAATGGGGTTTTAAACAGATTAAACTTTTTATTTCTTTAATACAAATAAATCAATCTTATTTTTGATTTCTAAGTAGCCAGAAATGTTACATCTTCTTTTTATATGCATAAGACGTTAGTCAGAAATTTCGTTTCTGGATGATCTACGAGACTATGAAAAATCTAATTAAAATATTTCTTGTTGATCTTTTTCAACTCTTTGTTAAATAATAAACTAACAGTAAGTTTATTATATCAATCTTATACAGTATATTTTGATATTTATGCCGTGTTCATTAAGAAAGTACGAATAGAGATACGTAGTTGGACTGCGGATTAGCGACAAAAATGAGAAATCTTCTCAAGATTTTTAAGATATAATTTCGGACACTTAAGTAGGTGACTAGGATAATTTCATGGTCACTGAAAGTTAGTTTTAGCAACACTGTACATGCCTTCTAAATTTCAAGGCTGTATCTTAAAAAAAGAAAGTAGGTCGGTATGTCATATTCATGGTCACTTAGTGTAAGTTTTAGATCAGTGTGCAAAACTGTACATGACATCTTAATTTCAAGGCTGTATCTTAAAAAACAAGAATGTAGGTCAGTAAGTCACTGAAAGTCAGTTTTAAGATCGGTGTGCAAAACTGTACATGTCATCCAAATTTCAAGGCTGTATTTTGAAACAAGAGAGTCATTGACCCTAAAGCGTTCACATGTGTAGAAGGCTTCAAGTGTGTACAGAGTTAGGTTTCTTCTATGTTAGCCTATATTATATGTAAAATTATTCTTAAATCGGACAAGCAGTTTCACACAAGAAGATTTTTAAAGTTTCCACTATATTCATACTATACATGTTTAAAGTAATAACAACATGATTATGATTAGGTTGATTGAAAGATGTGCTACCTTGCTTACTCGTACTGTATTTTGAGAACATGTGCAATCACCGTCACACCTGTAGTAAATATATGTTATATAGAAAATAAACGTTTCCAAACATATTTCTTTGTTTCTTCAAGTTTCTACGTGTACAACATGTACCTTCGAATAATAATATGAAATACGATATGAGAAATAATCATTTTTAATTCTTGGTGTTCAATAATCCTTACTCCAAATCAATGTACCACATTTTATTAAAACATTAAAGTATATTCAGTAGTCTTATTTAAGGTAATAATAATCAATTTGACTTTCTTCTTATATCACATTTTTTGTACAATAGGTATCTTTCTAAAAGCATTTACAATTTTGTGATTACAATTTGAAAAACGATTGGTACATTTGTATAATTGGCTTGAAATAAATCTGTGCATTCAGCCTTTCGCAAAACAGTATAATATTATATTTCCGAACGTTAAAGTTATCAAACTAATTACAGTTTTTCAACGGCCAATGAGTGCTAGAATGTAACTTGGTCATAGACAGATAGAGTTTACCTATTACACAGAGGATAGATTTGAACGCTTTGAATAAATATGAAATCAAAAAGGACTTAAAGCTTTAAAATTATTATAAATTGAAATCGTCTACATGAAACAAAGATGTACCTAAACGTTTAAAGGAACACACATGAAAAGGTAAACTTAATTTACTGAGATACTGTTTACTTCTTTTGATAAAATCTAGGATTGAAATACATTGTACACTGTAACCTCCAGACACTGTTGCAGCATTGTTATCAAGAAACATAACTTAATTGGAAATAAAATCTTTCAACAACCCAGATGTGGGGAAGATATGTTCCCACAAAGTTCAGGTGTCTCTCATAGCTAGGTCATAAACAACGTTTTGCTATCAGTATCTCATAAAACAATATCACTGTACTGTCTTCATCTCGGAAATAAAAATAATGTCACATTTATTTATATTTGGATTCTTATAAATGTTTGAGAATGTCCATTTGTAATTAAATTGTATATGTATTTTACCTGTATGTACCAAGGGTTGAAACTTGAAACTAACTGAAACACGTTCGAACATGTTGGTTGCAAATGTGTGAAATAGAACATAATGCAGGTTGTCATTCTCGACAATATTCTATAATATTTGTTTAAAGTCTTAGTCACTACGGTAGTAATAATATTTTAGCATATTACTGGTATTTCCATTCTTTACTAATTTACAAATACACCATTTGTCTTAAGAATGGCTATCTGACTTATAAACCCTATGATTGATTTGTTAGTATTTCACATCAATTTGATTGTATTTCACATTAAAACTTTCGTTTATAAAACTGACTTATTTTGGTATTCTGTAAGGATTTTTATTCAAATCCACTTTAATTTCTTTAATTCATTGTCAATAATCTCGTTTCTTAAGATTGTACCAGCTTTAACTTATTTCTATTGAGTATAAATACCTTTAACACATTTTAAGGAGGCACGCATTTTTATTCATTTTCTAGGATGGAGGAACCTCTCATTCACTCATTTTTTAGGATGGAGGAACCTCTCATTCACTCATTTTCTAGGGAGGAGGAATCCCTGGTTCACTCATTTTAACTCATCCAAGGGAGAAGGAACCCCTCATTCACTAATTTTCCAGGGAGGAGGAATCCCTGATTCACTCATTTTTACCTCCTCCAAAGGAGGATGATCCCCTCATATACTCATTTTTACTCATTTTCTAGAGAGGAGGATCCCCTCATATTCTCATTTTCTAGGGAGGAGGAATCCCTAATTTACTCATTTTATGTTCTCCCAGGGAGGAAGAACCCCTCACTCTCTCACTTTTACTCATTTTCTAGCGAGGAGGAATCCGTAATTCAATCATTTTACCTCATCCCAAGGAGGAACCCCTCAAGTGTGGAGGAATCCCTGATTCACTCATTTTAACTAGTTTTGACCACATTGGTTATTATTTCAAAAGACTAGATGTAAAAGTGTGAAGTGAATACAGTTAATTCACTGTACAAACAAAAAACACGCGCTTAAAAATCTTCAACAAGACTATCATTCAATACTGTTAAACCACAGCTGTGGTTTTATATACTAGGAAAAGTGTTCAGGTTTTAATAATGTGTATTTTGTGCATTGTTTCCTTTGTTGAAATGAACATTCTTTTTGGATTAGGCATTATTTCTATTTGCAAAGTACATAAGGTCAAAAAGTCCTTCCATAAAATTAACATGCACATTTCATAAGTCTTAATTCCTATTCATAAAAAGACATGTCCTGTTTTCTATGCATAAACTTGACATGTCATCTTTTCTATTCATAAGCTCGACATTTCGTCGTTTCTATTCATAAACTAGCCATTTAGGTCATTATGCTTACAAAGGGATAGTGGATGCCCCATTCATTACTAATATTTAGCCTATTCCTAATGAAACTTGATCAGAACATTTTCTTTAATATATTCTGCGGATCTCAAAAAATAAGACTACAAGGTTACACTGTAAATAAAAGAAAGCATTGGCTAAATTTTATATATGAAAAATGGTCAGATTGTTTTTCTTTATGCATCAAGTTTGATACTCCTTCATATCGGGTTCGCGAGTCATGTTTGACGTCAGTTTCATACTTGTCGTCACGTATAAAATTATCTTAACGGAGATAGTTTCAATTTTACTCAAGCTGAAGTACGAATTGATATCATTAATGTAATAATCATAAGTTTAGTATGTGTATGTAATAATAACATTTTTAGATTTGCGTAGGGAAATATGCACTCGTTCTTTCGTGGAGTAATATTGCGCTCATAAAGTCGCGCAATATTTCCGCTGCAGATCTCATTCACATTTTTCGATACAAATCTAATAACTTTCAAGTAAAGTGAAACATTTAAAGATAAAACACATATATAATAAAAAGCTGATTAAATAATTGTGCAGGAAAAACACTGTCATGAACTGAAATGACATGTATTACAAGAAGAATCGTGAAGTGGAATTTCACGAAATCACCACATTAAATTAAGAGCACATGCAAAGCACAAACTAAGCAATCCGCTCTCCATTCGTCACATCGGGAAATTTAATGTATAACACATCATTAGAATTATATTGTCGCATACTTCCGCTATGTTTAGTTTTCATTAAATGGCTTCTAGCAGAATGTGTAAGTTTTACCTTTGTTGTTTCACTTTTATCGTCTTCACCAGCCCTTGCAACTCGTGCAATTCTTCCTTTATCAATGGTGGCCACTGAATTAATGAAAGATGACTTTCCGGCATGTATCTGGCCCAACAACAATATACGGGGGTATTTTACTGCATCTTCTGTCTTATATATGCCAAAAGCATTTTTTAACTCCTCTTCGTACTACAAAGTAAGAATTCAATGATTATGAACATGTTTTTACATACAAAACTAAGACAAAAAAGTATTTAACGCTTTTCAAAAGACCTTGTTTATACAAAATTGAGAAATGTTTATTTGTTTATTGTTTAGTTTTATAACCTATGTTAGGTCTAAATATAGCATTAAACTATGTTTCAGTGTCGCTGCATGTGGCTCTCTAGTAGACTGATAAATAGTGTACATTGAACCATTTACTTACATTATTTCCCTAAATCATATGTACCATTATTCGTTCACAAAGAGATATATAGACAGTCAGTGGTGTTAAATACAATAAAAGTGTGACGAACAGACTCAATCAAACCGAGTCTGCTAGCATTCTTCTTGGTTGCATTCTGTACTACCAAAGGATCTTTTTTACAGACTTTATTAAATATCACAACAGCAATTTTAAGTGCCGTGTGGCGGCTGTAAAAGGTCTCCCCATGGTGGATTCGGTGTTGTTATATTTTCCTTTGGGTTCAGGGAGTCCATTCTATAGATTTGTAATTGAGTTCCGCTTAATACCCTGGTCCAAGAATGCTACGAGCTTCGCACGAGTAGGTTTTCAGTCGAACTTTGGCAAATTCGTTAGGCGTCCGTACGGACATTGTTGACAGTGTAGTAGTATATGCGTCACTTTACTTTTTCTACTTATAGAAACTCATTAGCATATAACGATCTTAAGGCATTAGGCATATTACTAAGACATGTATTAATAACGTAATAGCTTAAAATAATTGTAATCTGTTAACTAGATTATTTCGTCAATACATTTCACGATGAAAACAACGTTCAGGGTTTCTAATCACGCGACATTCGAATATGTACTGTGTCAATAGTGACGTAATATTTCACACCATGTCTGAATAAACCCGATATGGTAAAGTTTATCATTTATATACAAAAATATTAACTACCATATTTTCCTCGTTATTGAATCATAAACTATATTTAGATGATATGGTCCCATAATGAGTAATCTAAGATGAAGCACGTGGCAATGTCCATTAAAAGTTTCCACTTTAAGACCAAACGTTCATGCTCATGCTTTATCGATTTGATCTCACTCGTAAATATTGGCAAATCGTTTATTTTTAGCCAGTTAGTCATTTTACTGATAAAGACAGATTTAGGGGTGAACATTTCTTACTTTGAAATTTAAACATCCTCCCGTAGTTACACTCTTTATTATAGACCAAATATAGCGATGAACCCTTCCGTTTGTAAGCATATTCTTTAAACTCTACGACATGAAATTTTATTTCAATCGCGAAATGATTCTACGGGTCATAACCTTCCGCGGGTAAAACAATTTTAAACCTACAGATTTTTCATTTAGAGCTCATTCTATCAAAAAGTTAATGTGCGTTAACAATAATTCAACCCGAGCAAGATTTTCAAACGAATACTGAACAATTATTGATCTTGACCCTGTCTAAAATTATAACAAAGAAACTGCACACAACCTATTATAAAGGTAACGTTACGTTATTTGTTTATTGTATATCAGTTAGTGTACTTTTAATTTGACAGTAATGAAACCATTTTTATCCTTTTACAAGTAATCAGCTCTCTTCATCACTTAATTTACAACGCAAGTACTTTTAATTGATCAATTCAAAATGTCAAGAACATTAATGATACACAAACAATTCATAAAGATTTTTATTGCACACTACTTTCAAGAGAACCGGTATTAAGTCTAAGCACGCTGTGTCAATGATTCTAATTTAAAGACCCAAAGAAAATATTAACTATAATGTCAAGTAATTAAATTTCCATCACTATTCATTTATTTAATTGAATCATAAGCTATATTTAGATAACTGTACACCGATATAGTTCCAAATTATAACGCTGTATTTTATTTGATTCACGTATGATTGCACCGATAATGAAGTCAGTTTATGAAACTAAATAATCTTTGAACAACCATTTTGTTCCAACTAACACAGAATATCTATTGAAACGAGAGTTATCTGATTTCGTTCGGCTCTATTTTTTGAAACGTCGGTCAAATATAACGCGATACTTTGTTTATCATTCGCGTGTACGACTAGAGATATCGATAAATCGAATTATGTGTAATAAGTATTCATTTAAATTATATATTTTATTTCATTCCTGTTTTCTGAATCTGGTATGCATGTGTAATTTTAAGATTTTTTTCATTGTCGAAATTTGTAAGATATGTGAAGCAGGTACACTAAATCAATACGATCTAAGTGTAACTTAATTGGTTTTATTATCATTGATGGCGAATAATTAAGGTAAAGTGGCAGATCTCGGAAATTTTAAACCTCTCAACAAGACCGTAGTTTATTATCCAAATGTGTCATTTAGAGTCATTTTACCGACAAGTGAACATTCTTTTAATCAATAAGGGTCCATTTAAATTTGGAAAAGCACGACATTATCGGAGATAAACATTAGAATTAATGACTTTACATGTTCGGATTTATATAATTATTTTATACGAATAAAATAAACTTTTCTGTCATAAAAGCAACACTTATATAGAATCAATAATGTCTTTTCAGTATGTTGAGAAATTTCAAGCGGGACGCTAAATTGTGCGTGACAAATAATAAATTGGATCGATCGCGGGTTAAAATGAGGATTAAAATGATTCTTTTCGTCGGAGGAAGCCCGGGGTAATCTGGCGGGAAATGATCTCGGTCGTGTCGTCATACATCATCAAGGGCTCCACGACCCCATCATTCTTCCTCAACAGCCCTGGGACGGAGTAGATGCCACCGCGGTGATGAAAACTAAAGACAAAATTTTTGAATAGTAACGAAGATTTAGCCATTGACGAAAGTTTCGACATTTCGGTTGGATTCATCGATTTACCGAAAGGGGGCGCCAGACGTCGTACAACCAAATTGAAAGGGAAAACAATTCATTGGAGTCGAAAAAGTATATAGTCATCATCGAAAATTAAGACCATTTGTGTATGGATAGAGCCATAAAGGGTCGACTTGGCGACATTAAAGAGATGTACACCGGATGAATGGAAAAATATTGCCAAGAAAGGACAACAGAAAAGTAATTTGGCGTTGGTGTTGGAGCATCAGAAGGTTCCTTTGTCTTATTACAATAATCTCATCAACAAGAGATTGGAACATCAACAATAGTTAGTGGTAGCCATTAGCGAATTAGTGTGAGTACCCTCGGACAGACAGGAAAGTTTGAGCGGTATAGAAGCGTTCGATACTGCCCTCAACGTGAAAAGAATGGTAATTGGTTCAAGACTCGGAAACAAGTTTATCACCAGTGCCAGCGTCGACGAACGTCCGTGTATCTACATCTATTTGTGGATGAAAAAAATACACGCTATAACCAGTATCAACGGCTTTTTAGCGCCATCTATTTTTGCCACCAATGTCTCAAACACTACGACCACAAAGAAAAACACAACTGCGATAACAATTGTATCATATGTAACAGAGACGGATGCCTCAACACAGATACGCCTATAGACTGCGAAAATTGTCACATGTAGATGATATGTAGATCCGATGATTGCTACAAAAGTCATGAAGAAATACCTGTACACAAAAAAAATGCAAAGGAAAAGGAAGGCCCAGAGGCCCTTCACAATGCGAAAAATGGTATAAATGCTCAACTTGTTATAAAGTAATCAATAGAGAAAACTAGAAGACCATCGCTGCGGAGAGTACTATTTTTCGTCCTGCCAAACTTTGGTAATAGATTACCATGTATGTTACTTAAGAGGAATACCGGCGAAAGAAGATTTCAATCATAAATTCATCTTTTTTGATTTCGAATGTAGTCATGACAAAACGCTCCAGTGCGATCAAGGATACGTGCAAGATATAAAAAAACAATGTAAGATATGTCAACCGGAAAAACTTGGCGTTGGTGTTGGAGCATCAGAAGGTTCCTTTGTCTTATTACAATGATCTCATCAATAAGAGATTGGAACATCAACAATAGTTAGTGGTACCCATTAGCGAATTAGTGTGAGTACCTTCGGACAGACAGGACAGGAAATAGTGAGTCCTAATGTCAACATTGCGAGACGTCGTGGTGCGGGAATACTACTCATACGCCTAATTTCGTCGTGTTTACCGTATGTCTATTACAAAGCGCAAGAAGGCGAGACAATTAAATACATGGACGTTACCAGTTTATATCCGTGGATGAACAAATACTGTGAGTATCCCGTTTGTCATCTGGTGATTATTACCAAAGACATTTAAGACATGTCATTATTACGGCATTGCCAAAGTCAAATCTTTCCAACTACAGTAGAGGGTTGTATCATCCCGTCCTCCCCTATAGATCAAACGGCAAATTCAAATTTCTTTTGTGTCGATCCTGCGCTGACACCGAATATCAAAATGAGTGTACGTGCTCTGACGAAGAAATAATACTGATTGGCACCTGGAGTACTCTCGAGATCCAAACGGCTCTGTGTTTAGGATACAAACTCATCAAATATACTAAGTGTACCACTAGAAGGTAACGACAAAATATGATCCTGTCACAAGAGAAGGAGGGCTGTTTGCACATTACATTAAGACTTTTCTCAAATTTAAACAACAGGCCAGCGATCTGCCAGACTGAATCCGAATCGACGACGATGTAAACACGTATATTCGTCTGTATTTCCAAGAAGAAGGCGTTTTATTAGATTCACAGAACGTCGTCAAGAACCCCGGATTAAGGGCCCTAGCCAAGTTATGTCTGAACAGCTTTTGGGGGAAATTCGGTCAGCGGCTCAACATGAAACATACCAAATTCTTTTACAAAGAAGAAGCTGATGCATTTTTCCAAATATTCTATATTACAACTTCAAAATTTCCATATTGTCTCGGACGACATGCTTCAAATGGAATGGACTTACAAAACCGATTGTCAACCGGAAGATAACAAAACCAATATCTACCTCGCCACGTTTACTACATGTTGGGCCAGACTGAAAATCTACAGTATGCTCGAAACGCTAGACAAAAGAGAATTGTATTATGATACAGATAGTGCCATTTATGTGAGTAAACCAGGAATGCTAGATCCACCCCTAGGAGATTATCTCGGAGAATTAACGGACGAATTTGGAGGAGGAGAACACATCGTGGAATTTGTGTCTGGAGGTCCAAAAATTGCGCCTATAAAACCAATAAAATTCTTTGACATAATTGTCACTGATGTTTATTTTATTTTGAAACATCAGATGGTGTATACTTAACGTAGAAGAATACACAAGTTTGACACTTTACCCTACGGCTATTAGTGTACGCCACGCATTAAGTAGCTCGAGGTTTTGTCAATATTTATTTATAGGCATTAAAAGTACCCTGTTTCGTCAATGCCTGATTAATATTTGACTATGACTGTTAATTTTTTCGCATCTTGATAATATTTTTGCACAATAACATTTAATATCCCATAGTTTATGTTACCATTGTTTTGAAAAGTGTTAAGAGTGTTCTATAAAGTGACACTTACGTTTCAAAAAGTGTTATGACCGTGTTCATTTTTCTTATTCATGTTGTTTTAAAAAGAAACTGTAACTCTTGTTTTAATTTTGTCACTATATTTTTTTATGAAATAAAATTATGTAAGAATACGCTGTTTGTCTAGATATTAAATGTACACAGTTTCGTTAATACCTGATTAATATTTGTAAGTGACTGTTCAGTTTTTTCACATCTTGATCATTTTTTTGCACAATTGCACGTAATTTCCCATAAGGTATGTTTCCGTTTTTTGTTACCGTTGTTTTAAAAAGTGTTTAGAGTGTTCCATAAACTGACACTTGCGTTTCGAAAAGTGTTATGACCGTGTTCATTTTTTTTCTTATTCGTGTTTCAAAAAAATTCCTGTTTTTAATTTTTGCCACGATTTTTTCATAAAATAAAATTATGTAAGAATACGTTGTTAGTATTTCTTGAAAAGGATTGTTAGTGTAACCATTCCCTGTTCATTAGTCAGTAAAAAGACGTAAGAATATGAACCCTACAGAGCCAACCAACGGAACCTTTATACGTTTTCTTAAGTCTAATGATGAAGAAAACCAGTCTCAAGGAGAGAGGTGGTACGTATTAGGAACTCGCGTCCCGCAAGCAGAAATTGTGTACTTTTGTCAAATATTCATTGTCTATGTAATCAGCATTACCTCCATTGTAAACCTATCTCTTCAAAACGGTTCTAGCGAATTGTAGATAAATCTACCCAGTAGTTGTATCGGGTACGCCTTGCCTAGTCCTAAGCTAAAGAAATAATGAAATCATAACTACCTTTCGAACCTTGCTGCAGTATATGCATAAGCGGTCAAACCGGAAGCGGAAAAACGCAATAGATGTATCAGTTTTTGAAACGTGTAAAGAACATGTATTCTGGAACAGCGATTTATACTGTTATGGTATACACCAAGACTTGTTTGACCGCATGGAGAGGTCTATTCCAAACTTTTATAGTAAACACGGTCGAGAAGGTAGATGACTTTACCCGTGACAAGAGGCATAAACTGATTATTATTGACGATCTCATGCATGAAGTAATGCGAAACAAAGATATGGAGTTGGAATTCTAGGACGTAAACTCTATCCTGGTGAAAACAGGGCTTCATGAAAGCCTATCAAGATGCTTAAAGCGGTAAACACGGTTACCTGTTGGTGGATATGAGCTCTCACGCCAAGGATAAATATCGTTTGAGGACTCACGTTTTTCCGGGAGAAGACCCTATCGTCTACAAATTAACGTATGAAGGACTAAAACAGCATAAGAGTAACCATGGTTGAATTAATCAAACAGCAACGTCATTTCTTATACTTCAATATTCTCAGGTTTAGAATACGTCTGACACCTACTGAAAAATCTCGGCTCTAACGTCAAAGACGGTTCATTCATCTTTTGGGAAACAGAAAAATTGAAATCAAACGAAAGAAGCAGGCGATTCGAAGCAAACAGAGACTGGTGTATACGTTGGTCAAAATTGTTTTTGCGCATTTAAAACCCGTTTTACAATAAAGATGGAGGAGTTATTTTGGTTCCCTACGAAAAATATTAGCGAATGCAGGATACGGAGAAACGAAAGATGATGAGCCAAGCCCAAAGTCGCATTAACTCAACCCAGTGAACGTGACGTCGAGATCAAAAAAATATAAACTAGAAAAATTGGGAAAGTTCATAAGACAAAAATAGACTGGATCTCGTTTTATAACAAAGACAATTTTCGTTTTTTTCATTTTATTGTTTTATACATATAATTATATACAGAATAAACGAATTTAAATATATTCTATGGTTTGTTCTTATTTACAAATCTGTCGATATAGGTATCATTCCATTTTCTATCATACACATTAAAAGGTTTGACTAGGTCCTTTATGTTTATTTCTGTACATCTAGTCATGACGTAATACAAGCAATAAAGCCGTCAGGTATCCGATCTAGAGTCTTGAATTTGATCACGAATCATCCAGTATTTGTTTTTTTCAGTATGGTTTCAAAACCGGCATTGTAATCGCTAGGCATTTTCCCCAGTGAATCGAAAAATTCGTAGGGTCCTCTCTTAGAAAAATAAAAGGCTACCCAATGCTTTCCATTTCCATCACTCGTATCCGTGTTAGAAATAACAAACTGTCCCTTTTGAATTTTAATTTGATCAGAGGCGCATACTGGATTTCCTATATGCAAACGTTTCAGTTGTAAATTATTCATTTGACTCTCCTTGCACTGTTGATATGGAGTACTTCTGGGAAGGCGGTGTACATAATCAGGGTCACACTCTCTGGTAAAGCCACGGCAAACTTGAGTTCTAGTCGACAATGTCCATTCCTTTTAGTGTTAAACGAGTAGTAAGGATCTACATCGAGAGAGTACAGGCAGTTTCCCTTCTTATAATCATGGTTTGAAATATTCATGTCGTTCCTAAACAGGGTCAATTTTCTGTAATACTCCGTGTAATAATTTGATTGCATCGGTTGTGAGGGTAAGGATTGTCCATCGACGTAAAGGCCGATGAATTACAGTTATAATGCTTGAAGTTGAATGGGTTCTGTGCTTAATCGTCATTACATGCCGCACTAGGAACGAGGCCTATTATTAATTTACATGGTACAAGTGCTTGAAATATATCGTTCGCGCTGTAACTTAACTGACCCGAAGCAATGGACGTTGTCTTGATCTCTGTGCGTAAGTAACGGTAAATGGCTGATGCGTCTTGAATGATTTTGTCGTGCGCTACTAATACGCTGCTACTAAACCGTTGAAATGAAGTCTGAAATGAGCGTCCACTATTTTCACGCGATAGTCAGGAGACGGGGCATCAGTGATCAGTGTGAAGGCGTCACGGCTACGATGTAGTTTAATACCTACAGCGACTCCATTGATGAGCAACTTTGGTTATTGAAACAAATCGATGTGTAATTGTTCACTCCAGTTCCACAATCTTACTACCTTTAGTTAGCGCGCACCTGTAATACTACCCGTTATTACCGCCTGATTTACCATCATTGGTACCAACGTTTCCGGTATCTTTATAATAAAGTTGACTTCCTAACAGATTCTCCTGCGTTCCTTTGATTGACTGTAAAAATGTGTCTATGTAAGCTTTATAGGGATAATGATTCCCGTATGCGACAAAGGGGTTTGCTGTAAAGATACATCAACCTGACAGAAAACGGTGTGAAATGGTAGAGTGATTGGACCAACTATTTCGTCAGCGCCCACAGAGGTGCCATCTCCTTTCACAATTTGCAGTTTAAGGTTCAACAAGTTTCTTTTCAGATCAAAATACGCAGAGGAATGACCGGAAATGTTACATGGTAGTGCAGATGATTCACTGGACGATAAGTGATCCATTCTCTCGACTGTAATGACAGGTCTGTTTAGGGTAGGCTGAACAAAGACAACACTTCTTTATGAAAGACATCCATATTTCTTTTCAATTGAAAGTCAGGATTGCCAAAGTGGAGTCTCTTTCGTTTAACATACGTTAGAAGTGACGTATTATTACGTTTTTTCGTGTCTCCACTGCTCTTCTTACGACTTTCACCCTCTGCCTCCTTCTTACGTTTTATTTCTGACTTTGCGATTTCAGTCGCTTGTGCTACGATAGATACCAGTTGTACTGTTGGTTGCTGTTTCATTTCGACCATTTTCCTGTGAATTGCGCCCCTACCCACGATATAATGACCAATATAATCAGTGTCAGAATAATTTGTATGTTTAATATATTGATAACGTAACACATTAAGCACAGATAGTGTTTGACTCCCTTTCCATGCTATCATTGCTATAATTATTGTTGAATTGCTGTTAATAATAGAATTTGGGTCATTTGTGGCTGATTTGGGTTCATTATGTGGATGGCTGGGTCCCAGCATCACACATTATGTCATATACAAAAGTTAAAGGGAACCAGATATTTGATAGAGCAAGTACTCGTTGTAAAACGCTAACAAGTTCTAAAAATAGCACGTCTGCTGGGGTATAAATTGGTAGATGGATGACAGAGAGCTCATTCGGTATCCAGCGGTTGAAGAAGACACATCGAGGATTCAACTAATAATTTATCCCAGTACCTTGATAAGGAGACTATTGCAGTTACCCTGTCAGGGCGGATAAATTATTAAAAAGAAGACTTTGGAAGTTCGTAGACTAAAGAAGAGTTGCAGAATTTCAACCAGGTTTCGAGCTATAGGGCCAGCGCATAGAAGTTTTACCTTAAGGGTAGTTGAATGCTATATACGATAGCATAGGCTGAGCATCGGGAAGCTGAGACAGAGACCAAGAGTTTGGTAATCTACTGAGATATTAAGAGAGTTCCAGCTTATAGACGATTCAGCATTACTGGCGAAGTACAGCCACAGGCATCGGGGATATACCTCTATGGTAGTTGAATGCTACATGTGATAGCATATAGGCGCTGAGCATCCAGGAGTCAGGGCAATCATATAGAGTTTGAGAGGACAGAGGCCGAGCATCTATGCGATAGGACTCGTATGTTGTTGATTCAAAGACATTGTCTGACGGGAACTTCAACAAAAAGACCAGTCAAGTATAGAGTCTCCAGCCTAGAGGAGTTCGAGCTAATCATTTTTAATTGAAGATTGTTAGTTTGAAACATTTAGTGATTTGCATGATCCCTGAAATTGTCTAGCTCATAATAAGAAATCATTTACGAATCATTGGTACACGAATCATTTAGGCAAGGTAGCCAGAGGAAAATTCTATATATGAGATATTTGGTCTCACCAGCTCTACGTTTTAACAAAGGACATTCTACATCGTTTTTCAGCTAGTCTAAGACATAGTCATCTTAGCGATTGGACCCAAACCATTGTTCAAGATACTAAAGGCGTAGGCACTTCCCTGGGTCATATAATCAGTATCCTGACAATCAGGACGTACGTATCCGTCTCTCAGGTCCTTGAAATGTTCTACCCACTTATCAGGGTCCGGTACGTACGGTATTAACTTTTCTTGTTTATGATCGTACACCTCTATGGGGCCCATACCTTTTAAAATGCAACACGCAGTAAAGATCGTTTACTTTAAACTCCACAGGATGTGATTATTCGTCTTTCAAATAGAGTCTGACCGAGTTAAAGTAATTCACAGTCACTGGCAGATACACAGGACGACAATATTCTAAAAATTTAGGTTTCCTGTATCTGGTTTCTATTTCTTTGTTTCTTAGAACGGGCAATAAAGTGTCTCTAACGACGTAAGACTCTTGCACAATATCGCAGCATAGATACAGTCTTTTACCCTCTTGGCGTAAAAACGCAGGTAAGAGTAATTTCAGTCAAAGCGCAGGTCCAACGATCCTCTAAAGTGTATGACTTTGGAAACTGAATGTAAAACTCTAAGGGATTGTTGTTCTTACGTGTGATTTGAGAGTCCTTACTGCTAAGGTAGAGGTAAAAGTCGGTCATATTTGCCTTTGTATTCGTGCCATTTTTGTCTTTTTACGCTTCTCTGGCCGTCCTGACTTCATCCAGAATAGTGTCAAAAAGATGGGGAGATCTTAATAATGCAGGTATGAGTGAATGATGACATCATAACAAGGCTTTCTTTCTAGTCAATGATACTTTTCCAGTAGCCCGAGATCGTAGTAAAAGTCGTTTCATTTCAAAAAGTTGAACATATCTTCTCGCTGGATTAATAGTTCCTTTGACAACTCTTTTCGCTACTTGAGTTATAGCATACATTTAACTCGACGTCATATTGGTGACCATGCTTTTTCTGACAGCTATCATTCAGTTGGAGAAGATAGTTGAGTTTAAGGTACACTTGAGACTGTTTGTTTTTGTTTTTTTTTTGGTCACACTCTTTCATTCTCACGTGTGTAGAGTTCGAGTTTAATCAAGACCGGGTAGACTATATCATCTATTTCAGCTTGAACTTTGATACCGGTTATGACCACTTTACCGCTGTTGAAACAACAAAAACAATCCCATGATTTCTAAAGCTGACAGTTGGAAGTAGTTCTTGTTCGTACACGATCTGTCTTTCTTTTACCAACTGTTCTAAATCTAGCCTTGTAATTAAAGTGTGGCTGGCGGATACGGTTATGCATTTCTTACTTTTCAGACATATTTTCTATAAACGGCCTGCATAACGTCGTAGTCTTTGACGTCCCTCCTGAATGCTGGTCAATTTTTCAGTTACAGTTAATAGAACCGTTGTTGAATACTAGCAATTTCCTCCTATAGTCTTGTGTTGCCAGATAAGTCCGGGGAATGGTCTAGCGCTTGATAAACGATATTATAAACGTCTCAAGTCAGAAGTACAACTGCAATTAGCACTGCAAACAACGTTGGTGATAATCATGGTGTGGACTTTCCGATACTTGCATCATAGATAGAGATACATAGACTCGAATCTGTCGTATGAATACAATTTAGATCACGTGTTCTAAGAGTAATGTGTCACGTCTTTTTGGGGAATCCAACTATCGTATTGCTTTGGTCAGTGTAACCACCTTACAGGTACTTCATTTTGTTGGTTTCGTACCCTCTTCTTCAGTATGTTTTTCAGTATGGTACTCTTTGGACTCGTTTAAATTGTCCGCTTGTTATTCATGTTCGTAAAATGTACCGTCTACCTGATCTTTATTATCCCAGTCAGTCAGAGTATATATAGAATACCCGCCTTTTTGAAACGCGTTTTAATCTTGAATATTTCGCCCGTCCACTTTTGAGAGTATTCTCTATCGAAAAGACTTTTCACGTGGGATACTCTGACTGTTTGATCTATTTTGAACTTGTATTTTGATGACTTTGATGGGATGCCCTTTGGTCTTCAGTAGATATTGCTGAAGTCTACTTTCTCCCTCGTTCTCTTTAGTTATATCTGCGGGTCTCCTTCCAAGGATTCTATGAACGGTACTGTTTTATCCTTTTAATGTTTTTTTCGAGGACATTACTACAGTGTTGTGTTCTGCTATGTAAAATGTACCTGAACAGCCTGTGCTGGAGATTTTTGATTAATATTCCCGCGAAGTAAGCCTTTGTCTCAGTGTTTAGGGCGTAGAAATGATGAAATCCTTCATGCTGAAGATACTTATTGACCTCCTTGCTTCTAAATTCCATACTCCTGTCGGTTCTCACCGTATTAGGTTTTCTTGGGCCTGATAGTATTCGCTCTAACGCGTTCACTATTTCCGTAACTTTTTTACTTTTAATGGGTTCACAAAAAGCGAACGGTAGAAAATGGACATGGCTACCAATACGTATTTGTAGCCGTCATTTTGTTTGGCTAAGTCAGCCATATCCATCAGATCTATATCCCACTGGCTGTCTATCCCTTGGACAATTACACGAGATCGAGGAAATTTACGTCCGGCTCCTCGAGTCAAAGAAAAAGACTGTTGACTTTGAAGCCATTTCCTAATTTTGTGTCTACCAATTTTAAATTTACCCCAGGACTTGACATACTGGTACACTTTTTCAACGCCAGCAAAACTAACGGGACTACCTGGGTCAAAATACAAAGAAGACAAATACAGCTTCCAGTTAGTCATTTTTATTGACAATTTACACCAAAACGTATTTTCACGACATAAGTGAAAACGTATTACAATACAGTAGAGTACAAAGCAGGCCTTTATCTAGTGTTTTCTAGATATCTTTCTAAAACGTTGATTGAACGTTCCGCAGCTTCATGTTATTCCGTCTAAACTGGTAGAGTCTAAACCAATCTTTTAACAAAGTCGCAGTCATATATACAAATATGAGCATATTTATTTTAGTTAGTCTATTTTTATAACTTTTGTCATTAGTCTACTTTTAGAACTATTGTCATTGTATCTCTTCCAGTTTTCAAGGCTGTTGGGGTTGCATTCTGGACACTGTAACGCTTCTTAATGGTTCATATGATCGCTCTGTAAGAAACAGGGCACCACCGTATCTAATTCTGATAACGTCCTTCCGATTTCTGGCACCAGCTCCTTTAAACGAGTATAGTCTTTTGATCTTGAACAAATACCCTTTTTCGTTGGCACTACTTCATTCAAGGGTTTCGAATACTGCCTTATATCGACACAAACGCTGTTTTCTGTGATATTACAGTATACATTGCCTCCGAGGTGACTCCAGTATAAGGGGCTTCCGTGGCCGAGTGGTTAAGGTCGCTGACTTCAAATCACTTGTCCCTCATCGATGTGGGTTCGAGCCTCACTCGGGGCATTGAATTCTTCATGTGAGGAAGCCATCTAGCTGGCTTACGGAAGGTCGGTGGTTCTACCCAGATGCCCGCTCGTGATGAAATAATGCACGGAGGGGCACCTGGGGTCTTCCTCCACCATTAAAGCTGGAAAGTCGCCATATGACCTATCATGTGTCGGTGTGATTTAAATCCAAAAAAAAAAAAAAAAAAAAGGCTCCAGTATAACTCTTTGTCCTGTAAGGCCTTGTCCGCATGACAGAGTTGATCCGTGAATTTTTTCCATCGCATTAACGTTTAACTAATGCCTTTCTTGGTTGGCTTGCCGTCTCGCCACTCTCCAATGTCGACTCTAAGATATCCATTCAATTCGTTCACTTGCACGTAACGATCATTTTCCAAAGGGAAGTTACGTCTAAAGGTAGAAATATTTTTACTAGAGTGTTAGAAACTCTAATGACGGAAAGCTTAAGTTACAGAGTCTTTTATAGATTATAACCGTTTTTGATTGGTCGGTTGTTTCTGGCATCCGATTGGGTAATTTTAACGTCATTATCTATTTATAGTCATACGAGTCTAAACATGTTCTTAGAATTATTTAATGGGATACGCGGTTATAACGAGCGTTACATTTTTTTGGTCAATGTATAAACTAATCTGATCTTTCTCGAGGGTCTACAGTTGTACCTTAACAGCCCAAATGTCGTAGGTAAAGGTTTTTATAAGTTCCACGCGATTTCCGCATCGTTTTACCATATCGGGTTTATTCAAACATGTCCTGATGGTGTGAAACATTACGTCACTACTTTTCTATCGCGTGATTAGAAACGCTGAACGTTGTTTTTATCGTGAAATGTATTGACAGAATAATTTAGTTAACCGGTTACAATTATTTTAAGCCAATGGAACACGCTATAAATACTTTTCTGAGTAATATACCTTATGCCTTAAGATCGTTATATGCTAATGAGTTACTATAAACATGACATCACTGACACCAAAGAGCTGGATATACTACTGTTGATTCGTACGAGACTCGTACGGATTTTGTGAGCTCGCAGAAAATATTTCACCGAGCTTCCGAGTTCTCTACACGCTCGTAGAGATTTTCGACGTCGGATGCAGCTCACAAGAGCCCCTTACCGGAACCGCACAGGCTCCGGAAAATCTCGTTCGAGCATTGCACGATGTCCGTTCGGATTTGAAAAACTGAAAAGCTTGCCGATGCTCGCACTACTATCGCATGGGACTCGAATGAGCAACGTACGAAGACCAGCGTTGTCCGCACGTGGCTCGCAGGGCGTTACAATCGCCGAACGGGCTCCGTACGACTTCCTTGGTGATTCTATGTTATATCAAAATAGGATCCTGTACGAGCGCCGTATGAGCCAACGGGAATCATACGAAGTAAGGCCGGGCTCCTTGCGAGTTCTGTAAGACTTGTTTGCGATGTTTGTACGGATATTCTACGATTGAAAACGGAAATTTTCAGACGTCGCCAAATTGATTTGTTCTTGTCAGATGGACACTGTGCGGATACCGTGCTGACACCGGACGATTGCCGTGCAAGCGCCGTACGAACCAACGAGCAGTCTGCGAGGTTCTTGCGAGTTCCGTACGATTTGTCTGTGATGTCCGTACGGATATCCTACGATTGCATCCTCTAAAGATCGAACGAGGTCCGTAGGTACTGCGACCAGACGCTACGATTGGACTGAGACAGTAAGGATTCTAAAACTTGTGAACTCCTACGATTTTTAAAAACCGTACGGACATCGTGCGGTATTGTGACCAAGGCATAAGCCGGTGCTAGGGGACGTGAGAGGTCTTGCACATTTCATTACCTCTCATGAACAGACTCTGAATCAAACTGAGTCTGCTTATATTCATTTTGGTTGCATTCTATGCTTTAAGGATCTTTTAAAATCTTACAATTCAAATTTACAATTGCAACCAAAAAAAAAAAAAAATATAGCAGACTCAGTTTGATTGAGTCTGTTCATGAGAGGTAATGAAATGTGTAATATCTCTCACACCCCTAGCAACGGCTTAAGCGGAACTATTACACGTATGTTGAATGGACTCCATGATCCTAAAGGACCAGAAAATATAACAACACTGAAACCTAATACGGGGAGACTTTTTACAACCGCCACACGGCACTTACAGATTCCTGTTGTAATAGTTAATAAGATATGTGAAAAGATCCGTTGGAAACAAAGAATGCAACCAAGAAGAATAATAGCAGATTCGGTTTGACTGAGTCTGTTCATGAGAGGTAATGAAATGAGCAACACCTCTCACGCACCCCTTTCTAGCACCGGCTCAAGCGGAACTCTATTACACATACGTTGAATGGACTCCATGCGGTCTATGTTTGATGTAGAGAATATTTAACAAAGTAGATTAATTCACGTTATATCTAATGACAGATTTTCATTTCAAAAGCAATATATTTATTTGAAAAATGATCATGGCGGTCTTAGTTGGTTTTAGCTATTTTGTAGGTTACAAAATACATCTAAACTTGATAAAAAATGTGATAAAGAATCACAAATTAATTTCGAAATAATAACACAAATGTCTATAGAATTGCAAAGGTCTAAAAATAAAAAATCTGTAGTGAAATATCATAATCTGTAGCAATTTAAAGGTATAATTATACGGCGTCAAAGTCAAAATGAAATAAAACTGAAAAAACCTTAATAATAAGTTTTACGTTTTGATTATTTGTATCAATGAAAGATGGAAGGATTTTTTTTTTATTGTCGACTGGATTGTTTTATTTCTTAGTTCATTTTTGGACCGTAAATTATTTAAAAAAAGTTACACCAAAGACATATTTTCGCCACAAATAAGCCTCATAAAATTCAGTCTTTTTAGAAATACTTGTAAACTTCAGTCACGAGATGAATTTTGTGTTCATTATTAACCTCTTTGCCCCAGGAAAATGCTTCTTCCATTTCTCTCCATGGTGTTTTAGCGGCTTTTGGTTCCGGCTCTGCAATAAATAAAAATATAATTATCTTTTTATATATAATAAAAGGAAAGGATGATGTTTATTCTGACTTTTAGATTGTGACAATACACACTCAATCGCATATAGGAATAATGAAGGTCATGTTTTCTTTATTACTATATTTCTCCCTTTTTGTTTCTTTTCTAATACTTATCAATAACCGAATAAATTTAAGACTACAAGAATTTAATGTTATTTGTGCTAAAATCAACTGAATTTACTCGACGGATATAGATATAGCTACTGAATGATCAAAGGAAATAATATGTTAAAGTTCAATAAAATGTAATCATCATTTTTAATTCTGCATTTGATAAATACATGCTTAGATTGAAATATAAGACAGCAGCTGAGAATTTAGAGCTTTTGTCAAAGATTTGAAATGTTTTGAATTCCATGTTGGATTATCGCTAAAATATTCAATGATCTTAAACAACCAGTACTTCAACTTTTCGATCTTCAAAAAGCTATGATATTAAGATTTGGAAGCGGTCATACTTTAAAAACAGTTACCTATAGAATATTTAGGTAAGTTTCTTTGGAAGATAGATTCCCGCTTGGAAATCACTCATATACCGGATTTGTTTTGCAAGAAAGCGGAAATATTGTTTCCATATAATGCGTATCTAAGCGGAATTCCCGATGCCTTTTAAACGAATTTGTTTATGTGGCCTAACAATGGACAACTTAAATCTTTAGTTTCAGTGTTGCTTAATACTTTTATTAGAACAGCACACACACATATACATTGTGTATATATATTGGACACTGAAGGTAACAATAATATGTTCATATAACAAAACATTTATTTATTAAATACCCTAATCTTTAGATATGAAGTTTGATTCAAAATAGTGAAATTTGCGTAGATATGTGAAGTTATCAGTCAATAAATATCAATGACAATGTACAGAAAATAATCAGTACCCACTTAGGTCTAGGTCACAAATTAGATTAAGATGGTTTCAAGTTTAGTTTTTCTTTCAAATCAGGGCATTTCTGAATCGTGGTATACATAGAGACCATTCTCTTATTAATGACATAAAGAATTTTGAATATTAAATAATTTAAGCCTTCTAAAGACCGCACCTTAGTGTTTTGTTAAGTCACCAGAAATACATACAAGTTTTGAAACTTTTAAACAAGTACATAAGATATTAGCTCAAAAACGAATAACGCACAATACAATCATTTTCTTGTCAAAGGTTTAAAGGTAAATTAAACTTTTTAGCATATATTATTTAAAATGAAATATTTACACTTTTTGTCAATTTGATGAAATTTTACCCATTTAAGCTGATTGTAAGACTGCGTTTCTTTATTCCATGTCAGGCAATAAAATATTTTTTTATCATTTCTTTCATTTTAGAAACAGTAAGAATAAACATATTTATGTGTAGCAGCACATATAGAATGTAATTAAAGTAATTGTTATCCAGCAACTGTTATCTTGATTACAATGATTTATTTAAAAAATATTGGCATGACCATTGCTATTGCCGAAAAAATATTCATATATAAATATATATATATATATAAACTGATTTTCCCCGGCAAGGGGTGCTTGAACATGCCATTACTCGATTAAATACAAATCAAAGATGGTCAATTAAGACATTGAAACTGACATGTACGGAAACGCATATTGGCCCCCTTTTTATTTATCACTGGCAAAAACGCGTGTATACAAAAATTATTCAGTATTTCCAAGGGCTTTTTATTGAAAGTGTAAAAACGTCTTTGGCTTTGCTAGGAAACAGAGTAATAAGAGTTGACCTCACTCCTCTGTCAAACCCATCAAATTGCCTGACAAGTGTAAAGTGGCTGAAATAATTTTGTAACTACTGAATCTTCACAAATGTTTAGAGATCCATGTCCCTTCCTGCAAAAGGGGTCATAGTCCCTTTCTTCAGTTTGGGTAACGGGGCCAGTCCCTCTGGCTCTGAGAGAGAATTTTCGAGTGATTTTCATATGAAAGGGGAATTCTCTTTTGTACATTTCTGTGTTTGTGTGTGTTTGGTTGGGGGGGGGGGGGGGGGTAAGTTTTAACACATGAGATTAAACATAGAGTCTTGTTAAATACAAATAACTATACCTTTTTGAAAGTTTGTTAATCAATACTGTGGAACCATTAATATTCGTGGGGGACTAATTTTCGTTGATTTCGCGGTTGAGCCAATCCACGAAATTTAATCCCAACGAACAAATAAAATTCCCATTCACTTTATGTTCAAAAGTTGTAATCCACGAATTCATATTCCCACGAAATTGCCATTTTGACCAAAACCACGAAATTTCATGTCAACGAAATTTAATGATTTCGCAGTATTCATTTTAGAAGTTCTGCTTATAAACCGTATAAAGAAACAAAACATGATTCAATGAATTTATTGCAAATTACAACATCAGGGGCCGTATTCATAAAGCATCTTAAGTATAAGTTTTGACTTAAATTGAAGATTTTATTTAAGTTTGTAGTGATTTCAGCCTGAGTTTAAGTCAAAGACTTAAGTCCTATTCATAAAACAACATACCTAAGATACGTAAGAAATTACTTAATTAGGGTAAATTTTTGCTTAAAAAAAAACTTGACTCAGGAAACAAGATGGCATCGTGAGTACGATAAAACCGTTGTTTTCAGATAAAAGCACTTTAAACATAAATGTGCATGTTGTATCTTGTCTGAAATTAATGTTTTCGTCCACAATAAAAGGTATTTGTAAACTGGACCAAGGGAAATAATGTATTCCGAAATGTCTAATTTGACATGATTTCTGCGTAGAAACAATTCTTTGTTTTATTCCGGAAAACTATCATTTCTTTGTAGCATAGAAATAAGTGATAGAAATTTAAAGTATATTCTGTTCATGTTCAATCACTGTACTTTTATGCCTATCGGTATTAAAACTGAATCGTTTTGCTCGAGGGGGAAAAATCTTGAAAAGTTGAAAATATATAGGTACATTATTCAATTCTAAATTGTAAAAAAATGTTTATCAAAAACAGTTTTAGTAACGCACCGATTATGTAAAAATATCACCGAAAGTATTCAGTTGCACTAACTCGGCAATTTGACCCTACTGTCTGATCAAAATATTTATGCTGAAACAGAAAGTAGACTCACTGTAGATTATATAAAAGGAGGAGGGATTTTCTTTTTGCACGGCACATTCTGCAGCAATTGGATAAACATTTGTTTGTCTTCCCGGCACTGACTAAGTCTGTCTGTCCTTCACCAATGCTCACATGACCGGCGGATGCTCCGCTCGAGCATTTGTTTGATAAGAAACTGGCGGACCTCTCATTTTTTTTTACAAATAGGCCTTAGTTAAAATCCGGAGAGTGCCAGGTTGAATAAAACAATGCAGTTAGGCATTGGTGAGTGAAGTTGATGAATACTATCTATACTTATTCCTAATCTGCTTTGGCTGTGTCTAAAATATTGGAAAAATATAAGGACAGTTGTAAAAGAAACACAGCATAAAAGTTTGTTCGTCTTAAATAACAACTTCCGGTTTACCGATTTATCGATTGTCATTGATAAAATTGTAAACATGTCAGACGAACTGACGAGACATATTTATTATTCAAGGTAGACCTGTGATAAAGAGGCAATTTAAAGGGAAAGGTATTTATTTGGGAATAGTAAAACTAATCATTAAATACATGTTAGCAGTTTACATACTAGTATGTTTACCTACCTGTTCAAAACGCTTGACGGATGTCTGTTAACAAAATCTCGTAACTACTTCGGTAGTAAAACTTTTTCCCACGGTGTAATTTATGACGTCATAGATATCGCGAGACACGCGAGATAAACAATATGTCATCTAAACTTGGACCCAATCGAACTTTGGACCCTGGAGGATACACATGAATATTGTAAATTTTGATTAACTTGTTTTATAGATATTTGAGTAAGGTAAAAATCTTTAAAATATTTTTTTTCATCAATAACTATTTCAATTTAATTTGTATGTCTTAATTAAAAATCGTTCTATAGCAAAACATGTATATTTCTCCATGAAGCAGAAGCTTTATATACCATTGTATGCTTGTAAAATTGTAAAGGAAAATTCAAGATTAAAACCATTCCGCTATAATGACCACTTTTTAACAGAACCGTTGGTGGTCTCATTCACGGGTAAATGAGGTTGCTTCGGAAATTGCTTACCGAGTTTATCTTTTCGTTTTTGCTCTTTTAATTCCTTTTCAACATCCAATAATAGTTTTTGAAAGTGTTCAGCTGCTTCAGCTTGCTCTGATAATTGTTCTTTTAATTCTTTTGTAGCTTTCTTTGAGTTTCCATTACCCATTTCACTTTAATTAAACATCCGCTGACTATGGCGCACTAAGCTTTTGTAACAAACTATATATCTCGCTGCAATGTAATTTTATCATAATTTGTTATCGCATAGGCTAGATCACGTGCATCTGAAACAAGTCGAGCAGGGACTTTTTGAAATTAGACGACAGTTCAAGGTTAGTTGTTAGCTTACCTGAGTTATTGTGATCGCTCGATGTCCAGCGTCTGTCGTCAGTCGTCAGTCTGTCTGTCGTCTGTCAACACTTAGCTTGTGTATGAGATAGAGGCTGTATTTTTCAATTGATCTTCAAGAATTTTGGTCAGAATGATTGCCTTAATGAAATCTAGGCTACGTTTGAATACGGATTATCTAGAGTCAAAAACAAGGTCACTAGGTCATATCAAAGAAAAACCTTGTGTATGCGATAGAGGCTGTATTTTTCAATTGATCAACATGAAACTTAGTAAAATGTTTGTATAAATAAAATCTAAATCAAGTTTGAATATAAATAATCTGGGATAAAAAAACTAGGTCACTAGGTCAAATCGAAGAAATAGGGGCTGTATTTTTGATCGATCTTTATGAAATTTAGTCAGACTGACTGCATGATAAATTCTAGGTTAAGTTTGAATATAGGTTATCTGGGATCAAAAACTAAGTCACTAGGTCAAATCAAAGAAAAACCGTTTGTATGCTATAAAGACTGCATTTTACATCGGATTTTCATAAAATTTGACCAGAATGTTTGTCTGGATGAAGTTTGAATATGGGTCATCTGGGATAAAAAACTAAGTCACCCGGTCAAATAAAAGAAAAAAATCATTGTGTACACTGGATATTTATAAAATTTGATCAGAATGGTTGCCTTGATAAAATCTAGGTCAAGTTCGAATACGGGTCATCTGGGGTCAAAAACTAGGTCACTACATCAAATCAAAGAAAAACCTTCTGTATTTTCAAATGATCTTTATGAAATTGGTCAGAATGATTGCCTTGATGAAATCTAGGTCAAGTTTGAATATTGGTCATCTGGGGTTATAAACTAGGTCACCCAGTCAAATAAAAGGAAACCTTTTGTACGCATTAGGGGCTGCATTTTACACTGGATATTCAAAAAAGTTAGTCGGAATAGCTGTCTTGATAAAATCTAGGACAGGTTTGAATAATCTGGGGTCAAAAGCTTGGTCGCAAGGTCAAATCAAAGAAAAACATTGTGTATGCAACAGGGACCTCATTTTCAAGTCAAGTCAGGTCAAATCAAGTTAATTTTATTTACAGTGCAAGTCGGTGCAAATATAACAAATAACATAAGCTCTAGTGAGCTTTTAAAAACGACTTAACATAGCACATAATAAATGGCTGACATTTAAAAGTATTATGCAGGACATACATTATATACATACATCAATACGGAAAACTTAAAAAATAAGAGATCAGCGAGTATTAAAAGTCCATCAGTTAAATAAGTAAAATACTGGTTTTTAAAATTAAGATTAAGAAAGACCTAATTATCATAGTATTATGTATTTTACATCGGATCTTTATGAAATTTTATCTTATGTTTATCTTGATGACCTCTAGGTCAAGTTTTAATCTGGGTCATGTTTGCTCAAAACCTAAGTCATCCAGTTAGATCAAAGGAAAAGCTTGATATCACTTTAGAGGTCACGTTTATGACCATATATTTATGAAATTTGGTCAAAATGATCATCTTGATGAATCTTTGGCCCAATTTTGAATCTTGGTCATCTGGGGTAAAAAACTAGGTCACCTGGTAAAATAAAAGAAAAACCTAGTGTTTGCAATAGGGGCTGCATTTTTCATTTCAAGTGCATGAAACTTTGTAAAAAAATGTTTATCTGCATTATTTCTCCTGGGTTACGTTGGTTTAAAAACTAGATCACCAGGCAATTCAAAGAATAAACTTGTTTACACTCTAGAGACTAGATTTTTTATTCTATCTTCATAAGACTTTGTCAGAATGTTATTTTATCATAAATTTTGGTTGATTTCGAATCTGGATCATATGAGGCAATAAACTAGGTCACTCTGTCATATCAAAGGAAAAGCTTGTATACAGTCAAGAGGACATATTGTTTTGCTCCAATCTTCCCGAAACGTTATCAAAATGTTTGTTTTTATGGAATCTTGGACCAGCAAGAATCTTGGTCATGTGGGGTCAAAAACTAGGTCGCTAGGTCAAATCAAAGAAAATATTTATTTACACTCAATAGACCACATTTTTTGTCCAATCTTAATGAAAATTGGTCAGAATAATTACTAGGTCAAACGTGTTAAAACTGTTATGGTCTATTTCTCAGGTGACGACCTAGAGCCATCTTGGTCCTCTTGTTTAAAATAATGCAGAAAGAAAAGAGTTATGTAACTCATGCACTTCATGTCAGTCCATCATTGTGGACAGGTGTAAGAAGTTTCAATCCATACTGAATTACATCAGCTTAACCGAATTGTGACGCCGACGCCGATACACGGGTAAATGCAATAACTTTACTTCTTTGAATAGTAGAGCTAAAATACATTCGATGGCCATAGGTTTCGATTTATTCCGGTTGAAACGTTAGACTGAAACAGGGAATGGATTGCAAATCAGTAATTTTCAGTTTAACATTTCTTAGCCGATGTAAGCATTGCATGTAATCAGATTTTCAGATGTAATGATCAGAGGCACATGACACATAGATGTCTAAAGTTTCAGGCATCTAGTTTTTAGCTCACCTGAGCCGAAGGCTTATAGTGAGCTATTAGGATTGATGAATGTCCGTCGTCCGTCCGTTCGAACGTCCGTCGTCCGTCCGTTCACATTTAGTTTGTTTACACTCTAGCATCCTCAATTTCAAAGCAATCTTACTTAAACTTGGTCACAATGTTTCTGGTCACAAGACCTCGGAGGAGTTTGATTATGAGCTAGATCTGATCAGTATGTCCAACGTAAAGTGCCATTGATTGACAAAATTGCTATATTTCACTTTGCTAACACTGTAGCATCTTCATTTCTTCACTAATCCTACTTATATTTATACAGAATGTTCTTGAATTAGAGTATTAGCGAAATCGGACAGGTAGGACAAGAGTTATTTGCCCTTGATTGGCAAAATTTGCTGTCTTTCACCTTCTTTACAATCTAGCATCTTTATTTCTTCGCCATTTCTAAGTACAGATCAGCTCACGCGGAAAACCCATTCTACTCGATCCTCGGAGGACGGCCAAAACGAGTACCAAGTCTCCGACTCGAAATTTCATCGAGTCAGCCAGTTTCCGTCAAGGAATTTTGCTGTCCTTGTTATTCGAAGGAAATCCTTGGAGTGACTCGAGATGAAATCCAATTAGCGGAATACACACCTGTATTGGTTTCTTTTGTTCTCGAGTCACTTGACGTAATTCCTTCAAGTGACTCCGAGACGAATAAATAATTGCCTAGTATACAAATCTAATTGGGTCTTCGAGTACCTTCAAGGACAGATTTCAGATTACACGGAGCAAGATAATTACATTATACGTACTGATACGCAAAAAAGTAATTTATGAATAGTTATAATAGTATCTTTCTATTTTACATTAAAATAAACCAGATATTTCTGTTCACTTATAACATTTTATGACGTTTTGTGTGTATACGGCTGCAATTATTTTTCCGTTTTATTTTATAGTTCCTTCCAAATGAATGAATGAAAGACCATTTTCATAATATATTGAAAATTAGTCTATTCTCCTATAATTTTCAATAAAAAATCACCATTCTTTGACGGCCTTTATCTTTAAGTTTATCTAGCTTTATATAGTTCTTAATTTAGTTCAGTTTACATAAATTTCTTTCTAACTTTAATTTGGACTGTCAGAAATTATTTCTAAATTTAATTCACAAAGTCAGAATTTAATTCTACATCAAAATTTAAAAAATCGCATTTCTTTAACGATGGTCATTTGAAAGTTCATTTAATTTTATATGATTATTAATTTAATCCATTTTACATACATATGCTACTTAATCTAATTTGTATGGTCAGAAACTGTTTCAATATCAAAATTCACAAAATTCAAACAGTAAAATGAACAAGCTGATATATAAAGATTCCATCAAGGTAAAGGAATACTGCTTCGGAGTTTCGTGAAATCACCTCGCGTCACTCGAAATGACCGATTAGTTGTTTATTAGAGACTCGGAGTCGCGCGGAGTGACCATAAAATACCGGAAATCATTATAGCGTTACCTGTATAATTTCGACTCGGAGTTCCGTCAAGTAATTTCTCGGAGTGACTCTACGACATTCCGCTAAAGTAATAAAACTATAGATCGGTACTCCGAGTCAGAATAAGCTAGTACTTTCTAGGAATTCCTCGCTAAGCAAGATTTTTCCTTCGAGGAAAAACGGAAAGTGGGTTTCCGCGTGAGCTGATCTGTATTTACAGTGTATGACCTCAAGATCTTGGATGAGTTTGATTATGAGCAAAACTGGTCTGGTAGGACCAGAGTTATGTGCCATTGAGTTACAAAAGGTACTATATTTTACGTTGTTTACACTCTAGCACCTTCATTTTTTTCACCAATCCAAAACATATTTACATAGTATATGTATTGCTATAAGATCTTGTATGAGTTCAATTCTGAACAAAATCAGACAAGCAGGACCCTTGAGTTTGCAAAAATCCCTACATTTTACCTTGTTTACACTATAACACCTTTATTCCTTCAGCAACGCAAATCATATTTATATAGAATGTGTATGAGCATAAGTTCTCAAATGAGTTCGATTATGAGTGAAATCTGACCGTTAGAGCTAGAGCTACTCGCCCCTTGATTTTACAGAAATTGCTATATTTTCCCTTGTTTATACTCAAGCAACTCCATTTTTTCCACCAATCTAAATAATTCGTACACAGAATGTGTATATTTAAAAGATCTTGAAGTTCCAAGAGCTAAATCAGTTTAATACGACCATAGTTATGTGTCCTTGATTTACAAAAATTGCTATATTTCACTTTATTTTGTATTTTTCCTTCTTCACCAGTCCTAATCATGTGTATGTCATTGATTTAAAAGTTCAAGTATATGTCTTAAGGTGATCTCAGATTATCAAGGTAGATAACTCTGGACTGATTTTATTTCAAATTACCTCCCTTCAGCTTTAATTAAATTGAACATATGTTGGTAACTACTTGCATGATTGGTTCTAAATTTCATTTATGTGGTTAAGTGGACCCAGACAATTAGGGTAGACAACTCCGGAGTATTTTTTTGGAAAATAACCTCCCTTTATTTTAATTTGATTGAACCAAAGGATTTTGTTTCTAGAGACCACAACTTAAGTTTGAAACTCATGAGAATTGGTAAGAATGTTTGTCTTGATGAAATCTAGAAGAAATTGGATATGGGTCATATGGGTCCAAAAACTAGGTCACTCGTTTTAATCAAAGAAAAACATTGTGTATGCAATAGGGGCTGCATATTTTATTAGATATGCATGAAACTTAGTCATAATGTTTAATATTATGAAGTCTTGGACGGTTTCGAATTCGAGTTACGTGGGGTCAAATACTAGGTCATTAGGTCAAATCAACGATAACGCTTGTTAACACTCTAGAGGCCACTTTTTTGCTCAATCTTCCCGAAACTTTGTCCGATTGTTTGTTTTCATTAACTTTTAGACGAGTTCTAATCTGGGTCATATGGGGTCAAAAAAAGGTCACTAGGTCAAATCAAAGAAAATGCTTGCTTACACTCAAGAGGCCACATGTTTGGTCTAATCTTAATGAAAATTGGTCAGAATATTTGTCTTCATGAAATCTCTACATCAAACATGTTAACACTGTTATGATGTGTTACTCGGGTGAGCGTCCTAGGGCTATCTTGGCCCTCTGATTTTCTATGGTTTTAAGCACATTAAACCTTTAGGCTTTCATATTTAGCTCAATTATATTTAACAGATTTTATTTGCTAGTATTATTTTCACATTTATTCAGAATAGCCAATATTTACCTATTTGTTGCAAAAGTTATATCTGCATAGGTAGTTCTAACACATAACATACACAGGGTCTTGTTACCTGCAAATAACTATATATTTTTTGAAAATTTGTTAACCAATATTTATTTTAAAAGTTCTCATTATAAAGCATATAGAGAAACAAAACATGATTTCATGAAAATAGTGCAAATCACAACAGCAGGGGCTGTATTCATAAAGCATCTTAATAAGTTTTGACTAAAATTGAAGATTTTACTCAAGTTTGTAGTGATTTCAGTTTAAGTCTTAGTCAAAGACTTAAGTACTATTCATAAAACAGCAAACTTAAGATATTGATGTCTGAAATTAATGTTTTCGTCCACAATAAATGCTATTTATAAACTGAAACAAGGGAATAACGTATTCCGAAATGTCAAAGCCGACATAGTTTCTGCGTAGAAACAATTCTTTGTTTTTTTTTTTTTTTGGGAAAACTATCATTTCTTTGAAGTATAGAGGGAAGGGATAGAAATGTTTTAGAAAGTTTTTTGTTCATGTACAATCACTGTAGCTTTATGCCTAATACTATTAAACTGAATGTCATTTGTTTTCGCCATACGCATAGTTTTGACTGAGGGGAAAAATCAAGTTGAAAACATTATTCAATTCTAAATTGTAATAAACAATGTTTACCAAGAACAGTTTTAGTAACATACCGATTATGTAAAAATATAACCGAAAGTTTTCAGTTGCTCTAGCTCTGCACTTTGACCCTTCTATCTGATCAAAATATTCAAATTGAAACAGAAAGTAGACTCTAGATTACATAAAAGAATGAATGATTTTTCTACAATGTCTTGCACGGCTTTGAACTATCAAAAGTAAGTTTATTTCTATTTTTATTTCTTACATCTAAAACATAGTAAATCAATATTGAAGTGCCCGTATGGAACAAACTTGTCGGCCAATTCATTTCACAAACTTTCAGATTTGCGGCACATGCTGCAGCCACTCGTTACATATTTGTTTGTCTTCCCGGCGCTGACTTAATCTGTCTGGCCTTCACTGATGTGCACCATTCTCTGGCGAAGTGGCAAACCATATCTTTTTGTGGGCAAGATAAATTTGGATAAACTGGCTTCGGACATTAGTGGTAGAAATGCAGTATAATAGGCTAATTATTTTGAACAAGCTGCACAAAATTTGTGACAAAAACCATTTGACTTTTGTTTGATGCTCACATGACCTGGAGCATTTGTTTGAAGAGAAATTGGCGGACCTTTCAGAATTTGTTACAAATAGGCCTATGACATGACATTAGTTAAAATCAACTGACCGGAGAGTGCCAGTTTGAATAAAACAATTTGGCCCGTGTAACATGATCAGTGAAAAGCACTGATAAATATAAAATCCCCTCCTCTTTCATAATATTTCAAGCACTTGACATATTAGTTGTATCTTTCAATAGCACTTGACTTATTAAAATCATTATATGTCAAGCGATCAACTTAGTACATGTATTTGGAGAATGAATGCGACATATTATTTTGAGTACCCAACTTTTAATCTCAAGTACATGTATAAGAAAATATCTTGAGCACTTGAGATAACATGCCATGCGTTTGAGATGAAACATCATTCAGTGCTCAGATTATTATCTCAATTGCTCTTAAAAGTTCTTATTTCGAGTAGACAACATAATTCTAATATTGACTTACTCAGAGCACGTGACATAATATAATGAATGTTTGACTTTCTCTCTTGAGCTCACACAGACTTTTATTTAAACAAACTCTGAATGAGTCCGGTACCCGAACAATTGTGGAAATTAACGCGTTTTTTCTCAAATTTTGAATTTTTCCCCCTTAATTGTGATATTTTTAATATTTTGTGAATCAAAATGTTTAATGATTTAAATTATTCGTACCCGATTCGTACATAAACGCACTATGAATAATCGTTTTGTACCCAAACGCACTATGAATTAACGTTAAAGGTGACGAATGTAACAAAATTTTGAACAATCAGATCCTTTTCCTAAAAGTCGATAACAACTTCTTTATTAAAGTTTTTCGGTGTCTTTTTACGCTTTTTTCTACTACACTTAGAGAATTTCACAGCAATTGTGAATGAGTTTGGCGGACTTAATTTGAAAATTGTGAAAGACCGTTTTCAATTGTGAACGGGTCCGATATACACTCAGTACATTTTACTTTTAGTTATCATCTTCTCAAGAGTTTCATTTCAAATTTTCAATGCTTAATCATAATTAACATTTCTGTAAAAATGCTTAATTATTTTTTCTTTGAAATAGATCATATTGAAGTTCATTTTACGCATGCACAAGCAAAACGTTTGTGTAATTCAAAAGTAAAACATCTAAAATTGGAAAATAGCTCTAAACCACAATAAAAGACAAAAGAGAAAAACTACTGGTGTTCATAAAAGAATACTACAGTATAATACAAATACAATTCTCTATTTCGTCAAGTTTACATAACAGTAACTACAGACAATAGATTGGACACGTGTGGCTAACAAAATATAATGACAAGATGTTAATTACTCGGTTCTAATAAATCATGAATTCTTCGATATATATAAGCAACAATGAAACAAAAATTTACTTCTCCAACCTTATATGTTCTAACGATTTTCGCTGTATTCTAAATTTTTATCAATGAAATCGTGAGAAACCAGTTGAAGTATGTATTTGAGATTGCTTGGTTGTGACTATGGAAGGCCATTGACATCTAAATATGCACTGTTTACATGTAAAATCAGACGGAATTACCTATTATTTGTAACTACTGTTTGCAGATCTAATTCCCCTTTCACATTTTTTTTTAAATAAATCGAGTTATAGATGTACGTCACAAAAGCGAGGGAGCTGAAGTTATTTTTTGTGTAATCCTGACAGGTTTACCCTGTCCCATCCGCTGGATTTTTTTCTGCTGTATTCACCTTGTCGATGCGTCCTTTCTTGATATGACATACAAACAAAGTCTACTGTAGTAATCATGTCTTAAAATAGGCCCAATATCCCGTCCTCGCATGCGTTGTTACTTTATGGTACAATAACGTGAAGTGCTTTATATTTAATAACACTTATACGTGTATGGAAATATATTTGGATTAACTGTCTTCATTTCGCGTCAACATTTTTGAAAACTAGGAGGGAAATTCGCCCCGTGATACACTTAGGCACATGAGACACTTCCTGTCAACAGACGGGATGCTTGACCATCGTCCAGTTTCAACTTGGATTTTGTGGTTCGCCGTTTAAACCTATCCAGAAATGTTTTGGCAATAATGTTAAATAGTTTGCACGCTTATTCTACTTTTTAAAAATACCGTAGAGTTTTCCCTTACTGAATCGTACCATGTCAGTCTTTAAAGAATTGGTCAGTAAGTATTTGCTTTATTAACAAATGAACATTTTTAAATTCATAATATTTATAACATTTTGGTTTAACAATATTCCTCTTTGACCAGTTGCGTCAAAATTACTTTTTTCATGATTAGCCATTTGAATGAGTTCGCTGTTTATTTTTGAGGGCTGTGACCAGACTCAAACACAGAATGGGAAATTTGACGTTTTACTGTGTCTTGTTTCACTTAAATGGTATAGATTATTTTTTGTTTGACGTTAGTATGTATGGATTGTGAAAATACATAATGCCAATCTGCACACGCGATTCTTTACAAGAATTGCGGCATGATATTCATACATTTCATGCACCATGATGTTCTCGCAGCTCCTTGAATTCAGCCCACAGGGACTTGCAAATTTTCGACATTTCCTTTTTATAGTCTCTTTAAATACTATTTCCGTCCCTATTAAAAGAGCGACATTGTTCAATATAATATACACTTGTTCAATAGAAGTAAAGGTTGAAGCTGTTTCGGAGGAAGGTCTCCTCATCTGGGTATAATTTCTCTTCCGAGTCTGGAACGAAGATGCAGGGATTTTCAAAATAATTTTACCAATTATATCGGCAGTATTTTCACCAAATGCCTCTGGGCATCCGGAGAATGACAGTTTATATTCGACCTTTTTGACTATTTTGTCAGTGACATAGAATTCAACATTGTCCACCTTCATTGCATCAAATTCAGTCTTGACATTCCTTCTGATAAGACGTGTAATTTTTCATCTTGTGACAATTGCTGTTATAAGTCCAAAAAGCTGAAGGCGGGCTTAATCGAACCCGTGGTGTAGTGAGGACGTTTAGAAGGTTGTACAGGCTTTTAACCCTCTGACAAAGTAGCATATTTACTCGTTAACTGGGCGGATACACTTGCTGCATCACTCCGTGTATCTGTGTTCCTGTAACTATGGCACATAGTCTCTATTTAACTTCAGATAAATTTTCAGTGACTCTATTTGCAACGTTTACAAAAACACAGCCGATATGTTTGATTACCCACAGTACCATCATGAGTGCATTTCGTTTACTTTTATACGAACACACAATGAACAGTGTTTTGTGCTGGAAATATACTGAAATATCAAATATCGTTTTAAAACAGTGTGATTATGATTATACACCGTTTTGACGTAAATATTTCTTGTGGATGAGAAATATCAGAATTTTGTTAAAATTCCCGAACGTGAGAGCTTTTTTATTGACTATAAACATTTACTGACTTTTGTTTATAAATTCATTCTTGACATTTCCTCCAAAACTATAATTTTTTACTGATTCCGATATTTCCACACGTTAGATGATTCCAAAAATGTCTCAAAATCAGCTTGAAATGTGCGAATCTCTTTTATCCTGGTCAAATGGTTAAATGTCTTAAAACACGGATCTATTCATTTTATTTTACAATAACAAAGACCATAAGTTAGTTTTTGAAAATTAAGTATTCTATTTGCGAAAATGTCATCAAAATTGTGATCTAAAAATCTAGCGCACGAACCTATGATTTTTTATTTGCCTAATTTTCAAAGTTTATTTTGAAGTTTTGAAAAATCAGGGTTAAATGAAATTCTACATTGTAAGAAAACATTTTGATACAAACGTGCATAACAATCTGAAGAAAAGCTTTTTTAAGTATTACAGATACCGTCTTCGGCATTGACGCAAATCTGATACAAAACTGAAAAACAAGAGGTTTATCGATGCATGAACCTTTCGGTAATAACAATCAAATTTCTTGAATTAACACATATTGGAATTATTTGGTAATACTGGGCAATATGACTTTTAGTAACTAAAGTACAGTAATTTATTGACCTACTACTGTTATGTTGCTCAATTTTACTTTAACTTACTTTGTATTTTGTGACATATACCTTTATGTATGAACATGTTTATGATCTCCAAATGACAGAGTCTCTTGACAATTGTTGAAATTTCTTATTTATTTTTAGAATATATAACATGTAATGGAGACTCCTGTTTAAAATTAATGTGGTATAAATGCACAAATGTTTCTACTAATATAACAGCTTGCAGTCTAGTGGTAACACGCCTGACTGTCAATCCAGAGGTCCGGGTTCCAGTCTTTGTGCAGGCAATAGAAATTTATGACGTACTCCTGAGTGTCTTCTAACCATAGGCCATGCCGCTCCTTCCAGGGAATATGGCTTCTTGTGTATTGGTGTTACGCCCCGGGCACATCAAAGAACAAGACTTCCTAGGCTACGTTAGCCAGATATGTCTGTATCTAAAGAATTTCTCTCTCTCTGTTCTGGAGGATTTCTCTTGCTCTGTCCCTCTAGTCTACTCTGACTGTGTCTGTACTGGTACAGGATTCATTTTGAATCGTGTGTGACTGTCCTTGTATATAAAGCGCGAAGGTGTTTGTCATAAAAAAGCGCTATATTAATCTGGAATAATTTAAAGAAACTGCTATATTAGTAGTGCTATAATATCTTATCACTATTTCTCCCAGTTTTTGAGTATTTGGTCAAAAGTTTCCTTCTTCGCATATTTTTTGAACAAAAGTCTATCTGTTATCAAATCAATATTTAAAAAATATACCTTCAAAGTGTATTTTTGCCTGTATTGCCAATACATTGCTCAATAATCCAATGCTATATTCTTGCAGTTAATTTAGAGACCGTACCATAGCTCTTTGCATACTTTGATTTTTCAAACTAAAGTGATTTTTACAAGTGCACCGGTTACGATAAAAATGTAAACAACGGACTCTGTCTATGAAACTTTGAAATGAATGAATGACAGTCGATCTTAGTCATAATACTGATTGACAGTGAATGCTAATGACTCCATGTGTTGCAGAAAGGTATTTAGTTTGTAACTGTAATTTCCCATTAATTGAAATCCTCTCAAAACTTGTAAAATAATTACTTATATTTGGCCAAAACTCACCGTCTTTGCCGTTCGACAGCTGCAAAAAGGGCAAATATAAAAGATTCAATGTAAGTAATATTTCACTGGTACTACCAGTTAGTAAGTTCATACTCTGAACAACACGTCAGAGAAATTTGGGCAGATTTGACCGATTATGACGTTGGCAGCATTAGATTATATTTTTTCCTTACACAAAAATTGCCGTTAGGTAACAAAGCGAATACGCCGATAATCCGGAGTTAACCGATTATTGTTCCAGTTCACGCAATGTAATCCAGCAATTAAACTGAATAGTTATTAGCTACTGCTGTTATAGGGAAGTGGTAGAGTGTCTGCCTTAGGTGTGAGAGGTCCTGGGTTCGAGTCCCAGTTAGAGCTTAACTATTTAGATTCTGCTAAAGCATTGTTTTGCTGTTAATAGACTGTTCCAGATGTTCTAAATTTTTAGCACACAGTATCATGGATCATTATTTAGCAATCCAGATCAAAGTTGAATGTTAAATCAAATGCACCCAATTAGAAAATATTGACTATATTATGTCCCTTTGATGTTTATGCTCTCCATGTTCAAGAAGAGTTACATTTCCTTGATCACAAAATTTTCGTTAACATGAAAATATTAAATGCTCATAACTCCACACTTCTGGTTAAAATATTGTCTATATTTCTGTTTTTTGAGAAATATATGGACATTTGTCTTCATTTCAAAGCTTTTTAACTTCAAACCTATGATTTTAAAAACTTAGGTACTATCTCTAGTTAATTACTAAATGCAGTTGTAAAATCTACTAGCACAATGGCCATATTATAGGTTTATATACATATAGTAAACCTAAAATATCAATGAAAATCCATAGTTTCTCATTAAAACAAAGGAAAGTAATGGTTTTACTGATATTCCCAATAGTGCTGGGCTATAAGATCAAATCTAGGCTTTACGTCAACCTTTTCGTTGACGGATAAAATTGTAGGGTGGAAAAACAGTAGTTGTAGGTGTGAGTTCATTTTCACTTACGAGATAAAAAGTCTTGTTTTGTTGTGCTATATGGTGTTGATGTATGCTTTAGAAGAGATTCCGTGACATCATCAATACGCAAATTCGGACGTCTAAACATTATAAAACAAATTTATATATCATGTTCAGCGCTTTTACATAATTTATATTTATATACCAGAAGGTCCAGGAAATATAACAGCATTGAACCAAAGTATCGGGAGAGAGAGACTTTATACGGCCGTCACAATGGCTCTTAAAGATAGGTGTTGAGATAGTTGATAAAATTTATACATTGAATGAACTCCTTGATACAAAAAGAACAGAAAATATAACAACGTTGAAAACATATATTTTATGTTAATACATGTAAATGCGTCAGCCGTAAAGACTTCTTATTTTTTTATTTCAGGTAAAATGTGTTGTAATTGCTTTCAACAACTCTGGAAATGCTGCTGTTGTTTTCTGCTTCAGAGATTTCACTGTTGTACTTGCCTTTGGAAATGCTGCTGTTGTTTATGTTTCGAGGTATGGGTAAGTCTGGAGAAAAGAACCAGCATATAGATGCAATGTTTTCGATACCTATATAACACCAGTGTTTTAGAGTAATAATTATGTGTATACTTTTCGCTGTGCTCAGTTGGTACTGAAATTTTACTCTGCTTCGGATATATGCCGACTAAGTAGAATCTACTCGACCTTTTCTGTGTAGTTGTAAAAAAAGTACATTAAATTTCTGAAAAAGACAATTTCTAACTGATTAATCTATTTGTTTATATTTATACCGGAAGAAAATGTTTCAGCTTGATAGACTGAGTCTAGACAGTCCCTACTGATAAGTTTCCTGTACACAATCAGTGCATCTATATCTAGCTCTGTATTTTACATCCATTCCAAATGGAATCAACCTCGAGTTTAGATTTTGTAGTTGTGTTGTCAAATTAAAAATGCAATAAATAGTTTAAAACAAACGCAAACTCATTAAAAATTGCCGTACCTCGTAGGAAAATGATAGAATTTTGTGATTTTACAAGTTATTCTATTTTTCTGAGACTCTGGATGCCCAGGATAAACCTAAAGTATAAATATGGTCCAGTATACCTGAATATACCTCACTCAAATGATTATATTTTTACTTTGAACCTGTCGATTTTTATAATTTATATAGCATTGTATTTCAAATAAATTGCTCTACCATGTGCCGAAAACCGCATCGAAAAATAACCAGCGGTTACGGAACTACATACGGAATAACATTACATATTGAACGCCCCTCGTATTTATAAGCCTTTACCCAACTATAATTAAGGAGCGCTCAGTGATAATGACAAAATCAAGCTCCTTAGTACCATGATTATCGAAGTGCGTACTTTTCTGAGACTTCATTAGAGGTTAATGTTTGTTTCTTTAAGTCCATCATCTAAAACATTGAATAATGACGGACCATTGGTAGCTCGAAACAGTGGTGCGAATGTGATTGAACTGTTTTAGATACGAATTTTAAGGCTTGCGATAACTCAATTATATCAAACATCCTGAGAGAGGCATCTCGCCACATAACTCAAAAACGTCAGAAAATATTTTAATACTTATTTTGTCATAAAATGCTTTTTCTTGGTCAGAATTTAGCATTTTAAACCAAGACTTGAAATGGATTAGAACTGCATCAGGTAGCATCTGAGTCACACAAGACTTAAAAACAAAACATTTGACTTTAATACACTCAGCTGAAATAATATTAAATTTCGGAAAGTGTAATACTTGCTAGTTCAGATAGCCTATCTAGAAATATTAATCATGAAAATTTTAAATCGTACAATCTCTGTTAGACGAAAACTTCAACACCAAAAATTTAAAATAACTTATTTAACATCTGTTGCGGTTAGTAAGTATACTGACCAACTGGATACAAAAAATATCAGGTTTAGTTGGCTTTCATGACGTTACGGAAAACATTCTGATAGAGTTCCTTCATGTTAAACAATCTGATGGATACAAAACTGAAAATACTTTACTGCATTTCCGAACTTAAGAATTTAGAAATGGTGTTCAATAAATAATATGGCAATAACCGTAGGAAGACAACATGTTTGGCTATAGATACTAAATATAAAGTAAAAAACAAATGAAATAATAATAAATTGAGCGTAAAGTCGGCTAGTATCATCACTTAACAAATACTAGTACTAGAAATCATATAGGTAACTGTCTTACACGGAAGTCGCATAATGACAGTACTTGTAAAAAGCCCGTATATTTACATGTCCTCCACCTTTTATATTTGATGCATAAGGATGCATCATACATGTGGAAAAAAGTCATATATTAACAGAATAACAGAATAGCAAAGGACAGCAGCTGGAATATTATTTACATGTGACTGTTTAAACAAGTACTTCTGAAATGTGCATTAATTGAGTGCCATTCTAAAAATAATGATAATTTTGCTGGAATATGGTACACAGTCTGTGTACAAACTTCATATTTTGTTTATCCCTTCGAAGTATTCGCCCATGACCTCGACGCACTTCCTCAGTTGAGAAATCAAATTATGAATATTTGCTCCCAGCCACACGGAAAGACGAAAAAATCAAAAGGACTTAGATCTTGTGACTAAGCGATATACTTTTTCATCTCTCAGGAACTTTTAAACGATGGCACTTTTGTGAGCCACCATCTGTCATGGATCAACTGGAAACCGCGATGGTCCAGTAGTAACATGTTCGACTGTCAATCCAGAGGTTCGGGGTTCGAATCCTGGTCTACACACTGGAAATTTCTGAGATGCTCTTGAGTGTCTCCCACCTAACTAAGAGGCCTGTACTGGTTCTTCCCAGGAAAGACGGTTTCGCGTGTATTGGTGCTATACACCAGGCACGTTAAAGAACCAGACTGTCTATTTGCAAAAAGCTAGGCTAAGTTAGCCGGATAGGCCTGTATCTAAAAAGGATTTCTCTCTATCTGTTCTGGGGCTTTATCTCACTCTGTCCCTCTGGTCAGATCGTCGTTCTGTGTCTGTACTAGAGGATGAATTTCGTGCCCTGTGTGGCTGCGTTTGCTATATGTAAAGCGCCTTTGTACGTGTGTATCATGAAAAGGGCTCTATATAAATCTGGTATAATAATAATAATAATAATATGAAATAAGGCACTGCCTCAATCGGGAATCGATCAGACTTCAACTCGTCCCTATAACATTTAAAAAAAAAACAAGAGCTGTCCGTAAGACAGCCAAGCTCGACTATTTGAAATATTGTCCAAGAAGCAGGAAAATATTACCAAAAATGTTAAAATATCAAAAGTGTTTTAAGTTCAAAAGGGGACATAATTTGACCAAAATGCATATCAGAGCTATTGGACTTGATGCTATCAACTAGTTTTATAACCCAGAAGGCACATGTGAAGTTTAAATTCAATATCTGCATTAGTTATGGAGATAATAAGTTGCATGTAAAACTTTAACCAGAATTTTCTAAGTCCAAAAGGGGGCATAATTTGCCCAAAATACATGTCAGAGTTATGGGACTTGACCCATGAGGTTGGTAATTGATCTAGAAAATGAAACAAGAGGGCCATGAAGGCCCTGTATCGCTCACCTGACCTATTGACCTAAAGATCATCGAGATTTACATTCTGACCAAGTTTCATTAAGATAATTATGGTCCTAAATGTGGCCTCTCAAGTGTTAACTAGCTTTTCCTTTGATTAGACCCGGTGACCTAATTTTTGACCCAACATGACCCAGATTCGAACCTGACCTAAAGATCATCAAGATTAACATTCTGACTAAGTTTCAGGAAGGTACAGTCATAAATGTGGCCTCTACTGTGATAACAAGCTTTTCGTTAGAATTGACCTAGTGACCTAGTTTTTGACCCGAGATAACCCAATATCAAACTCCACCAAGATTTTATTGAGGGTAACATTCTGACCAAGTTTCATTAGGATTGGGCTATAATTGTGACCTCTAGAGAGTTAACAAGCTTTTCCTTTGATTTGACCTGGTGACTTAGTTTTTTATCCCAGATGACCAAATATCAAACTTGCCCAAGATTTTATTGAGGGTAACATTCTGACCAAGTTTCATTAAGATTTGGCCAAAATTGTGACATCTAGAGTGTTAACAAGCTTTTCCTTTGATTCTGGTGACCTAGGTTTTGACCCCAGATAAACCAATATCGAAGTCGTCCAAGATTTTATTGAGGGTAACATTCTGACCAAGTTTCATTAAGATTTGGCCATAATTGGGACCTCTAGAGTGTTAACAGTCAAATTGTTGACAACGGACGGACGGATAACGGACGAACAACGGACATAAGGCGATCACTTAAGCTCACTTTGAGCATTTCGTGCTCAGGTGAGCTAAAATAAGTTTCGAATCTATATGCCTTTAAGTAATAGCTGTATGGACTTGAACGCACAACCTTAACCAGGATTTTCTAAGTCCAAAGGGGGCATAATTTGGAGATAAATGCATGTCAGAGTAATGGGACTTCATGCTATCAACTAGTTTTATAACCCCGAAGACACATGTGAAGTTTCTATTCAATATCTGCATTAGTTTTTGAGATAGTAGCTTGCATGTAAAACTTTAACCAGAATATTTTTTAGTCTAAAAGGGGGCATAATTTGCCCAAAATACATGTCAGAGTTATGGAACTTAACCAAATGAGGTTGGTAATTGATCTAGAAAAGAAAAAATAAGTTTCAAAGCTATATGCCTTTAAATGCTAGCTGTAAGTACTTGCATGCAAAACTTTAACCAAGGTGTGACACCGACGCCGACGCCAGGGTGAGTAGAATAGCTAGACTATTCTTCAAATAGTCGAGCTAAAAACTGTCTACTAGGGTGTTAACAGGCAAATTGTTGAGAAGCACAATGACAGACTTAGGGTGATCAAAACAGCTCACATTGTGCTCAGGTGAGCTAAAAATCATACAAACTGAAAAGTTACTAGATTGCAACTCACTGTTAACAAGATTGTAACACACAGACACACATGTGCAAATCTATTTGCATCACGGCAGGTTTAGAGCTCAGACTAGGGAGACATATTAGCCTTCTTGTGCAGGCTTGATTTGTTTCTATTTGTGTTTATTGTAATTCTGAAATTACTCGCTCTTAGTACCATGCTTGGTAAAACAAATCCTAATTTCGCTTTTATATACACATTACAAAGACTTGCACCGCACTTTATTTATTGAATAAACTGTCCACATGTTTAAGTTTTATCTATATACACATTTATAATGATCACAGATCACATAATTTGTTTTATCCATACATGAAATAAAGCTGAACTGTGAATAACAACTGTTACTAACAGTACTGGATGCTTTTGTCAGGCTTAAAATAAGTATTATCAAAGTAAAGAAAATATGACTTGCTTTAATCTGTATTCTACAATGTACCATTTCTCTTGCAACAAAAACAAATAAAAAACTAGAGTTGTCACAGGAGTGACGAATTATACCCCCTGTCAGACTAATTCGTTGTTGTTTGTAGCAAAACGGCGTTAAACCATAAGTTGTAAATTTATACTGTATGCTAGCTTAAACAGCAGCTTAAAACAAGTTTATCTATACGCTATATTGTACGGCTTGTTAAACCTAGTTGAAAAAATAATCACTGCAGTATAGAGAGAGAGAGAGAGAGAGAGAGAGTGGGCAAAATAATTAGGTGTTGACAGGTACATGGACTTTTACACAATTTTATGAGAGTTTATCAGTTTTGGTAGAGAAAGACGCATGTTATACATGCAGTATTTTAACGTTGTTTAGAGTCAATTGGTGGCTCGATTTTTTTTGAAGGAAAGATTTGTTTCTTGATTTATTAGTTGGAGATTGGTGGCGTACATTTTATTGTACATAATTGTTGATTTCCTCGGCGAATATTTTGGTTGCTTGGTTGTTTAATTGTGGTTTCGTTTTAAAGTTGATACTTGGTTGTTGACGGTTGGAATTGTTGGTTCTTTTGTTTTATGATTTGGTTAGTTGTTTGAATTTGTGTGTTGATGGGTTCTTTTGAGGTTTAGAGGTGTATAAATTGATTTTCTGCAGTTTGGTGGTGTATCGTTCGAATATATATTTTGCTCTGAGTTGTGCAGATTAATTGTTTGGTTTTGAATTGTTGTTGGTTGAAGCTTGTGCTGGCCGAGCATAAGTATTGAAATACTTGCGATATTTTGTATATCATATATACCTGCGTACATTTGATAAAGTTTGACGAAAAGCGGTGCAAATTTAGATGTACTTGTAGACAGAGTGTTTGTGGTGTGTGTTTGATATAGGTGTAAATAGTACGTCATCATGCTTAAGTACAGTCCGTGTCTGATAACTTCGGAGTGACTTTTTAGACCAGTATAAATCAGGAGGGTATTCAATAATTATCATTATCTAAGTACACACTTTTATATTTCAATACTAACTCGAACGCTTACTTTGAAGTAAAAGATTATTACCGGCCGTACAGCGTTAGCCTTACAAGTGCGATTCTTTTAATTTCCATTGTGGCGTTGGTTCGAATCCCAACGCGATTTATACTTATTGATATCTTTGTTTTTTTATTTATGTTTTAATTACATGTTTTTCAAAGACAATTGAAAATATTCAAAGTACAGTAATACCGCACTACGGTATACAATAACGAACTGAAATATGGAAAAATGATGATGATTGAAATAACCTTCAGAACATTTTCCGGGAACATGTTTTGACAGGTCAATTAAATAGCACAATACAGGTCTGTGTTACCCTGAAAGAGAAACAAACAAAAAACAAAAAAAACAAACACTTACCTCGATTCGAACCTACGGCCCTCAAAATTTGACATTTCAAACATCAATGCTTACCACTGAGCTACCGGGACTGACAAACGTGTTGCAATAAAATATACCCAATATCATTGTTTATGTAAGCTGCTTTACCTATTTCGTTAGTTTTGTAAGTCTAGAAAACATAAACAAACGTGACGTCACGTCGAAGTTATCAGACACGGACTGTATATAATGTATATACAGTGAAAAATATACAGAAAAACTACCAAAAAATACACACACGAAAATATATAGGGAAACAATTAAGTGCTAGTTTCCAAGGTAAAGATTAGCCATAGTCAGGCGGTGCACACTACTTCTCTAAACGTTGGTAACGCCAAATTGGCAAATAACTAGCAAAATATTGTTTGAATGCATGTTAAAATATTGTGTTATTTAACGGTGTTTTGAAGTACTGAAAAAGTTGGGTATTTGTTTTACAGTCAACTCGTCCCCTAGTCAACTCGTCCCCCAGTCAACTCGTCCCCGATTTGGTCATTTCGTCCCCCTCGGCGATTTCATATTGGTCATTTCGTCCCCCTTTTTCGCCCCCCTCCCCTTTTAAACGTATTTTTGAAAAAAAATCAAAATATGATAAATTAAGTTTGTTTTTTTTTTTCTAAAAATATACGTGAGTTTTCGTTGGTTTTAAGAATTTTTTGCTTAAAAAATGATCCAACTAACAAGGAGGATTTTCTTTTTTTCTGTTTTTCCTTCTTTTTGTAAGTCTGCTACAACATGATTGCTGTTTAAATGTTCACGAGTATTTAATGTTGCCTATTTTCAAACTCTTGAATAAGAGTAAACTTTTATTAAACGTTTTTATAACAAATAATTTCCTCAATCAAATCAACTATAAACACATTTCATTCGACTTGGGAAAAATTTTGACACATTTCTTTCAGTCAGTCAACAACTTCTCATGCAATTAAATACCATTAACACCTTCCAATCAGCCCAATCAACGACTTTTTATGTGATTAATAACCTTTAACCCCTTTCGTATATATAGGTATAGGCTCATTATACTTTTTTTAGAAACCCCAGTTTCCCGACTTTTGGAGTATTTTCTTTATTTTAATGACGAAAATGAATATAAAGCATGCTGGTTATCTTTAGTAATACATTTCATTTGTGACAGATACCAGTTGTTTATTTTTTTTAATTGTATTTCTAATTAAAACTTTCTTTTTTTATGACCAGGGATAAGGATTTATTGCTCTCTCCCTTTATTTACTATGATTTTTAAAAAGTTAATTAGATTTTCCATAATACTATATTTTTATTAATAAAAGGGCATTGTATTTATTTTTTTATTTTATTTCAGTTAATTGTCTTATATTTTCAGTATATTTCTTTTATTATTTTATCCGACCTAATCATTTAAAGTTAACCATTTTCAATACAAGTCCTTCTAAACTCACGATGATTTTAAATACAAGTTTATCATATTGTCATAAGTGCTCTTGTTGTAGTATAGGTGCACTAGCAAATTATCTTAGAGGTTTCACAATTTACCTCTATTTTCTTGCATATTTTGCCGTATTACAATCGCTGGTATATAGTTTAAGCTACATGAGAGGTCTATCTTCAGCTCATATTTACAGGGACAACAAGTCAAAACTGTGAAAATTTATGTCTAATGTCATGATATAAAATGCATATTGAATGGCTTGTCAGTCAATAGTCGAAATAGTTGCCCGTGGGTGGAAGTGTGTATTTCCTTTTGGCCATTGAGGATTGAAAATTGTTTGTGTTAGCTGTATAAACTGCAGTTGGCTCCAAGAGCTCCATTTTTCGTTGTCCTCCGCCTTTTTCGAAGAAAAAGGGGGACATAGAAATAGGCTGCGCCCTTCCGTCCTTCCGTCCTTCCTTTCGTCCGTCACACTTCGAGTCCGGCCCATAACTCTGCCATTCATGAAGGGATTTTGAAATAACTTGGCATATATGTTTCCCATAATAAGACGACGTGTCATGCACAAGACCCAGACCCCTAGCTTCAAGATCAAGGTCACACTTAGACGTCAAAAGTTAACAGGGTCAGTTTCGTGTCCGATCAATAACTCTGCCATCCATAAAGGAATTTTAAAATAAGTGCAAAAATGTTCACTATAATGAGACGACGTGTTATGCGAAGACCCAGACCCCTAGCTATAAGGTCTAGGTCACAATTAGAGGTCAAAGGTTAACAGGGTCTGTTTCGTGTCCGGTCCATAACTCTGCCATCCATAAAGGGATTTTGAAATAACTTGGAATAAATTTTTACCATAATAAAACAATATGTTATGCGCAAGACCCAGACCCCTAGGTTCAAGTCAAGGTCACACTTAGAGGTCAAAGGTCAAATGAAAAATGTCTTCTTCATGCATGGAGGGATTTTGACGTAACTTAGCATAATTGTCCACCATCATGAGACGGATTGTCATGCACAAGAACCAGGTCCCTTATTTAGAATTACTTCCCTTTGTTGTTACTATAATTAGCTTATAATGTAACTTTTTTATTACTCGCCGTAGGGAAAAATCGAGACCACTTTTCTGTAGTACAACATGCATGTTACATGCAATTTTGAGGTGTATTTTGACCTATCGCTACCTGGTAAAGATATTTGTGTGGATTTAGAATATTAGAAAAAAATTTAAGATTAACTTCCCTTTGTTGTTACTATAAATTACTTATATTGCAACTTTTTTTTTTAATTGACCGTAGGGAAGAATCAAGACCACTTTTCTGTGGTAAAACATAGATGTTACTTTCAAATTTTAGGTGTATTTTAAGGTATCTCTTACCTGGTACGGAGTTTTTTTGTGGAATTAGAAAAACAAAACTTACTTCCCTTTGTTGCTACTATAAATAGATTATTCTTGAAACGTTTTAATCTTGTTGTTAGAATTGGAAATGCCATTGTTTTGGCTAACTGTCTACCAAACATATACAGAATATGTTTTACTGTAAAATCTACATGGCGGGCGTATTATGTGACATTCTGGCACTCTTGTTATTTTTTGTTCATGCCAAGATGCTGTATTGGCATGCAGTATGTTTTGTGGAAAATGTCCTTAGGCGGGTGACGTTGGTAACTCTGTTACAAATTCTTGTTTTATAACGCATTTCTTTGTAATTTCAGGACCAGAAAGGAAATAAATCAGAACCCAAAACCACAAAGGTAAAATTACAGTACTTTTTAACTCGACTTTTTGAAGAAAACGTAGAGGTGTTGCACTCGCCCTGGCGTCGGCGTTGATAGTCAAATATCTCTGTTACTATCAAAGCTTTTGACTTGAAACTTAAAATAGTTATTTACTATCAAAGTCTACACAGGAGAAACAATCCCCATAACTCTGATTTGAATTTTGTCAGAGTTATGCCCCTTTTTAACTTAGAATATTTTGGTTAAAGTTTTATAAAGCTTTTACTGGGAAAGCTCTAATTCAGTGTTAAGCACTGAGAAAAGTCGAGCATGCTGTCTTACGGACAAGTCTTGTTTCAACTGCATTACACATTGATATAGTTGGGTTATTACAATATTTTTGAAATCGTCAAGGGATAAAAAATGACCAAAGTGGGGACGAGTTGACTAGGGGATGAGTTGACTGTAAATCGTTTACGGGAGATCACTCCGTATCAGAATGGCAGAGTCGAACTCTGCCGCAGTTTCACTACCGAGGGGATTCAGGTTTATAACGTTTTACAAGCTATTTCCACAGGAGTCTTGCAACGGATTATACAGCTCAGAGCACCTGCATACCCATTAAGAAAATATTATCTATTCCATTCGGAAACCTGTGGATTTTTTCATCCGCCAATCGAAATGTACAGTTTTAATCAGCTATTAAATGACCTTTCCCCAGATATAAACAGGAAGTAAAGATGAAATCAATACCAGTTTGTGTCCCATGTATCCCAAAAAGTATTTGACCTAGTCATGAGGATTGTTATATAGCATGTAAAACTGAGCACCTGGTGTTCTAATTGGGATTTCGAAATTCACTCAGTCAGACAAGAGTTATGGTCCTTTACTTTGTTAGAAATATAAAATGCTTAAAAGTGTGTTGGATATATGTCTTTAAAAAAATTCACATAAGTGTCATAAAGCCATGTACAGTGACAGGAAGGGGCATCAGTATCCTATGGACACATAACTCGGACTCCGTTTTTTATCCTCCGCCAAAGGCGGATGGATATAGTTTTAGCATTGTCCGTCCGTCTTTCCGTCCTTCTGTCCGTCTTTCCGTCCGTCCGTGCGGAGCCATATCTAGGAAGTGGTTTGGGATATTTAAGCAAAACTTCATATACATGTTTATCACTATAGGGAAATGCGGCCAGTCAAGTTTCAGTCATATTGCTCAAGTAACACCAGAGTTATGGCCCTTAGTAGTTTCTAGTGTTGACTATGTAGGGTACTATAAAAATGACAATTTCTGCTTCATAACTTGTGACATATTTGACCTAGAACTATGAAACTTGAATTAAATTTAAATCACAATAATGTAGAAGTGCACACTCAATTTCGTCAGGATCTCTATAGTAACTTCAGAGTTATTGCCCTTTAATTGTTTAAAAATCCACATATTTGTACAGAACAAACTAAACAATTGGTAGAATTTCATTAAACTTCTTTCATTTTTTTCCATGAACATTTATTATCCACATGTGAAGTTGTGTACCAACACCTGGTCACCCTCACTGCCCTGGTTACATCCCGTCCCCTCACCCACCCCGCAATTGTTTTCTTTTGTTTAATCTTAAACCTTCCATGAATATTTATCAACATGCAACGTTGTACCCTCCTCACATCTCATTACTCTACCCAGCCACCACAACCATCCCGATCATGCACCCCAACACTGATCATGCATCCCCCTCTAACAAAATTTTCATTTGTTTCTTTTTTTCCATCAATATCTATCAACATGTGAAGTTTACAAATTCTTGTTTTATAACGCATTTCTTTGTAATTTCAGGGTAAGAAAGAAAAGAAATCAAGACCCAAAACCACAAAGGTAAAATTATAGTACTTTTTAACTCGACTTTTTGAAGAAAAAAAGTATAGGTATTGCACTCGCCCTGGCGTCAGAATTGATAGTCAAATATCTCTGTTACTATCAAAGCTTTAGACTTGAAAGTTAAAATAGTTATTTACTATCAGAGTCTACGCAGGAGAAACAATCCCCATAACTCTGATTTGAATTTTGATAGAGTTATGCCTCTTTTTAACTTAGAATATTTTGGTTTAAGTTTTATTAAGTTTTTACTGAGAAAGCTCTAATTCAGTATTAAGCACTGAGAAAAGTCGAGCATTCTGTCTTACGGCCAAGTCTTGTTTCAACTGCATTACATATTGATATAGTTGGGTTATTACAATATTTTTGAAATCGTCAAGGGATAAGAAATGACCAAAATGGGGACGAGTTAACTAGGGGATGAGTTGACTGTAAATCGTTTACGGGAGATCACTCCGTATCAGGGTGGCAGAGTCGAACTCTGCCGCAGTTTCACTACCGAGGGGATTCAGGTTTATAACGTTTCACAAGCTATTTCCACAGGAGTCTTGCAACGGATTATACAGCTCAGAGCACCTGCACACCCATTAAGAAAATATTATCTATTCCATTTGGAAACCTGTGGATTTTTTTCATCCGCCAATCGAAATGTACAGTTTTAATCAGCTATTAAATGACCTTTCCCCAGATATAAACAGGAAGTAAAGATGAAATCAATACCAGTTTGTGTCCCATGTATCCCAAAAAGTATTTGACCTAGTCATGAGGATTGATATGTAGGATGTAAAATTGAGCACCTGGTGTTCTAATTGGGATTTCGAAATTCACTCAGTCAGACAAGAGTTATGGTCCTTTACTTTGTTAGAAATATAAAATGCTTAAAAGGGTGTTGGATATATGTCTTTAAAAAAATTCACATAAGTGTCATAAAGCCATGTACAGTGACAGGAAAGGGCATCAGTATCCTATGGACACATAACTCGGACTCTGTTTTTTATCCCCCGCCAAAGGCGGATGGATATAGTTTTGGCATTGTCCGTCCGTCTTTCCGTCCTTCTGTCCGTCTTTCCGTCCGTCCGTGCGGAGCCATATCTAGGAAGTGGTTTGGGATATTTAAGCAAAACTTCATATACATGTTTATCACTATAGGGAAATGCGGCCAGTCAAGTTTCAGTCATATTGCTCAAGTAACACCAGAGTTATGGCTCTTAGTAGTTTCTAGTGTTGACTATGTAGGGTACTATAATAATGACAATTTCTGCTTCATAACTTGTGACATATTTGACCTAGAACTATGAAACTTGAATTAAATTTAAATCACAATAATGTAGAAGTGCACACTCAATTTCGTCAGGATCTCGGTAGTAACTTCAGAGTTATTGCACTTTAATTGTTTAAAAATCCACATATTTGTACAGAACAAACTGAACAATTGGTAGAATTTCATTAAACTTCTTTCATTTTTTTCCATGAACATTTATTATCCACATGTGAAGTTGTGTACCCACACCTGGTCACCCTCACTGCCCTGGTTACATCCCGTCCCCTCACCCACCCCGCAATTGTTTTCTTTTGTTTAATCTTAAACCTTCCATGAATATTTATCAACATGCAACGTTGTACCCTCCTCACATCTCATTACTCTACCCAGTCACCACAACCATCCCGATCATGCACCCCAACACTGATCATGCATCCCCCTCTAACAATATTTTCATTTGTTTCTTTTTTTTTCATCAATATTTATCAACATGTGAAGTTTACAAATTCTTGTTTTATAACGCATTTCTTTGTAATTTCAGGGCCAGAAAAAAAAGGCATCAAGACCCAAAACCACAAAGGTAAAATTACAGTACTTTTTAACTCGACTTTTTGAAGAAAAAAAGTAGAGGTATTGCACTCGCCCTGGCGTCGGAGTTAATAGTCAAATATCTCTGTTACTATCAAAGCTTTTGACTTGAAACTTAAAATAGTTATTTACTATCAG
>NW_026459712.1:0-62701 GCF_021730395.1 Mercenaria mercenaria
GATCGCCGATATCGGAAGAACAGAAGTGACACTTGTCACCTTTTAATCCGTAACAGAAACAAAAGACATACGGAACTGAGCAACATTTCATATTTAGCGAAACAATAGTATTTACAATTATGTCTTTAGAAAACATATAATTACCTTCAGAATGTCTGCTTCAATCTGGAACGAAACCTTTACTATCCCATCATTTGCTGTCCCCATAACTTCTGGTAAGGGCCCACTTAACATTTCGGTATGCAAATGTGAACCATCGACATACTCGGCGACTGACAGTTTTCCACCTCCAGTTCTTAAAGAGAGATGAAGGCATTCATGCAAATGATCGTCTCAATACTTTTTTATCATCTACTGAGGAAGATACTTAATACCACGAAACACTGGCTTGATCGAAAATCAATAGCTCGAGAACTCAGGCACATCAATTCGTGTGGTCCCCAACCGTTTTCCTTTTATTTCTTATGTTCGGATTGCTCGATTTCTTGGGTAAATCGAGCTCTTCTTGTCATCCTCTTTCGAGCTAGAGGGATTCGTATTTAGGTAAATTATTAACATTTAAGCTACAGGACTAAACAAAATGAGTTTTCACTTTACAGTCATCTTTACTTTCCAAAATGCTGATTGATATTGCGCCGATTTGGAACATGCAAAATGTAAAATGTATCGTAAATAAAGTACAATGATGAACAGAAAATAATTTCGAGTTTTCACTAGCGGAGTCTCGGTAATTCAAATTTAAATCATCCCAGTTTAGAGTTTTTAGCCCACCTGACCTTAGTGCAGCATCCATTGTCAATATGTTTTAACATTTGTTGGATATTCATGAAACTTGAAGTCTAAAAGTTTCTTAGAAAGTCCTCTACCAAAGTTATAAAAAGAATTACATTCAGTGCAGAATTCTGTTTGCCATGACAACCAAAATGAACATCTTGGAAATCTTCTTCTCCAAAACCACAGAAACCCACAAATTAGATATTTAGAATGTATCATAGCTTTATGGTCCTCTATCAGGTTTGTTCAAGTCATGCCCCTTGGGTTAATATAACCTAGAAAGTAGATTCCTCGGAAACACCGAGAACAATGCAAACAGTGAAAATTGCAGAACGGTTTGATTGAATCTGCTCATGAGTAGTAACTGAAAATGCGACACCGCCCACGCCCCCTAGCACCGGCTTAAGCAGTACTAGTATTCAATTTTTAAACCTAAATGAGATGAAATCAATGATCCCGAAGGACCAAAAAATAAAACTGGACCCTCCAATGGGTTCACTTGTTAGTCCCCTACCGATTGAAAACCTGTTTTGGGACTACAGGATAGCGCCTTTTCACCCGTCTGTCGTTCTGTCAGTTTGTTAATCTGTTCGTTTGCAACTTCATATACAATCCATTATTCTATCATTCATCAAGGGATTTTTATAATGCTGGGCTCCATTGTTCCCCATAATAAAATATAGAAACTGGAAACTTCACAGGGCGCTCAACACGACAAAAACGAAAATGTTGCAGGCTCGGTTGATTGAGCCTGTTCATGGACGGTAGTGGAAATGCATGCTACCGTCCATGCCCTCTAGCCCCGGGTTGAGCAGAACTCAACATTTACACATGCTAAAAGTACAAAAGCAATTTAGAGACATCCGCAGATGTACTCAAGACAATATGTCGTGCACTAAACTCGGATCACTAGCTCAAAGGTCTAGGTCTCACTTGCAGGTTAAATGTCAACAGGACTTTTTCCTGTCCGGTCTGTTAATCTAAATTCCATTAAAGAATTTGATATTACTTGGCACAAATGTACTAAATAATACAATATGTGACATAGCTTTCAGACCCGTCCCTTAAAGGTCAAGGTCGCACTTGGAGGTAAAATGTTAGCATGGCAGAAACAGGATGTGTCTCAAGATATCTGCCATCCACAAATGTTCCCCCATAATAGACGACATGTCAAGCTCTCAGTCGAAGGTGAAGGTCAAACGTGAAGGTCTAATTTCAATAGGGCTTTGTCCTGTTCGGTCCTTAACTAAGCCATCCATTATAGAGCTGTTATATTTCGATCTTCTCAGATCGTTCAGCACGACTTTTATGTTGTGTTATTAGTACTGTTTAGTTTCTCAACATAACCATTTCGGCCTGGGTGGTTCCAATATGCCCGTTTTTATAGCCTTGGGTATTGTTTAATCACCCCTTGGATATGGTGCCTGCTTTTTTGTATTTTGTTTTTTGGCAGTTTCTGTGATACGCAGGCTCCATAATCTCAGATCTCCTTCCTAAATTCCAGTTTGTTTAGTTCTGCCTATTGTTTTCTCGTTTGGGGCAAACCCTTTACTTTATCTAGGGACCAAACGCCGCTCTTCATGGAATTACACGCCTCAACACGTGTCTCATTGAAGGTTCCATGTTCACCGCCGTTTGAATACATCTGCGGATGTCTCTAAATTGCTTTTTGTACTTTTAGCATGTGTAAATGTTGAGTTCTGCTCAACCCGGGGCTAGAGGGCGTGGACAGTAGCATGCATTTGAACAGGCTCAATCAAACCGAGCCTGCAACATTTTCGTTTGTGTCGTGTTGAGCGACCTGTGAAGTTTCCACTTTTTTCTATTTTATACATTGCTTGGCACAAAAGTTCAAAAGTTATTAAGTCTTTTTTTGTCGGGTCAAAACTCTCATCCATCAAGGGATTTTAATATTTCTTGACACAAAATGAGAATATGTGTCATTTTCAAGCTCAAAGCTATAAATCACTCTATGAGGTCAAAGTTAAATATATTTTCCTTATTTCTGGTCCATTATTCTCTTCAGAATAACTTTTCTTTAATATGATGAAGTATTTCATCACATCTGTTCTCTTATTTTCCGATCAATATTAGAATGACATGTTATTAAAATAATTTTCATATATTTATAAATGCTATCAGCCACCTACAACTGTAGATTTTTATATATGAATACTGTATATATAGCATGTTATTGTATATACCTCATTGACAGATATTTAGCATAGGTTATACTACCGCTGAGATTATTATGGTTACGTTCCAGAAGGGGACATACTACTGCACGGCAATGGTTCATTCATTTGTTTTACATAGGCTTTTACAAAAAAGACACTGAGAATATTATTGTTTTAAAACTGAAGGCCTAAAGGTTAAATATTTGGCATGTAGCGTGAAGTCAGTCCCTACCAAGTTTGTTAAAAACAACCCCTGCGGTCAAAATTACCTGCTTTAAAACATTAGGAGAAACTTTTAAATTTAACTTGTCTAAAATCTGACGATCTTAAGCTTAGATATATTTTGTGTGTCATTATATATTTACCTATCTGGTTTGTTCAAATGTTGCTCCTGTTGTGAAATTGGTTCCGCCAAGGGGTTCAATAATTCACAGTTTTACAGTTAAAACGGTAGTCATGTTTTCAAAATCCATAACCACAGAACAAGTACACTGTCAAATGCATGTATCTGAATATTTTCATTTCTTTTTTATTACAAACACTGTTGCATATCGTTTGAAAATTCGATAAATAGGGACACCTTTTCTCAAATACATTTTTATACACAATATTTATCGTATTTCCCTGCTCCAAAAAGTCATAACATTTTGCGAATAATTGAATAAAAAGATACTGATTTGTATTGTCTAGCATCGATGATATGTTCCCTAAAAACAAAACGTCGCACGCGTTATGTACGATTCAACATATCCATAATTATTAACGAAAATTAAAGGTGTCTATTTTTTTTTCTAACGCCACATTTAAAAGGAAGTAAAGGGCTGGAGAAAGCAAGGCGATGTATTAGATCGAGTGTTAGGAGTGCGACTGGACTGGCTCAGTTAGCAAAACATATCATGGATTTGACTACAAATTTCATGCTACAAAAAAAAAAACTATTTATGAAATAAAGAAAACGCAGGTACCATATGTTCGTCTTCACAAAATTAATATTCGGCCCTGCTTTTCTCGTTTTAATACATGTCCAGATCCACTGAAAAGGTAATACTGTGTAGGAATCTATGTAACAAGAGGGCCAGGTGGCCCTGGGTCGCTCACCTGACAAGCCAATGAGGCACTATGGTTGTAAGAGAACAAGTTAATGACTGAAAATGTTATTTGAACAATTTTGGTAGAGGACCACCCAAGGATCATTCCTGGAAAGTTTCCTTAAATTTGGCTCAACAGTTTCACAGGAGATAATGGTGCAATATAGGCTCGGCCAACCCGGTTGGGCCCACACCCTCAACATCTCGACCAAAGCAATCCTTGATGAAAATCATAATACTTATTTTTTTTCTCCAGATTCAAATATCATGTCTTCTATTTTTTATGAATTTTTTAAATCAAGAGTTTTTTCCTATATAAGTCTATGTAAAAACAAGTATCCCCTGGGGCGGGACGATCTTGACCCCAGGGCCATGATTTGAACAATCTTGGTAGAGGTCAACTAGATAATGATATATACTAAATAGCTAAACTCTAGCCATAATAGTTTCAGACAAAAAGATTTTTCAAGATTTCCCTCTATAATTCTATGTAAAACAAGTAACCCCTGGGGCGGGGCCAATTTTGACTCCAGGGCCATGATTTGAATAATCTTTGTAGAGGTCCAGATTTTTAAAGATTTTCCTATATAAGTCTATGTAAAAACAAGAAGTCCCCAGGGTTGGGCCAATTTTGACTGCAGGGCCACGATTTGTATATTCTTGGTAGAGGTCCACTAGACAATACTACACACCAAATATCTAAACTCTAGCCATTGTAGTTTCAGACAAAAAGATTTTTAAAGATTTTCCTATACAAGTCTATGTAAAAACAAGTAATCCCTGGGGCGGGGCGAATTTTGACCCTGGGGCCATAATTTGTACAAATTTTCTAGAAATTCGGTGAGGTGAGTTAAACAAGTTTGGTGAACATGCAAAAATAAATAAAAGCGCTATCGTGAACACAAGGCTAAAATCTGCAATTTTAGCCATTTCAGGGGGCATAACTCCAAGACCCATCGTGCAATATGGCTGGTTTTCGAAAGGAACCGAGATCTAATAGAGATATAAGTTGTGTGCAAGTTTGGTTGAAATCAAATAAGAAATGAAAGCGCTATCGTGAACACAAGCTCAAGTGCGCAGATTTAAGCCATTTCAGGGGGCATAACTCCAAGACCCATCGTGCAATATGGCTGGGTTTCGAAAGGAACCGAGATCTAATAGAGATACAAGGTATGTGCAAGTTTGGTTCAAATCAAATAAGAAATGAAAGCGCTATCGTGAACACAAGCTCAATTGTGCAGATTTTAGCCATTTCAGGGGGCATAACTCCAAGACCCATCGTGCAATAGGGCTGGTTTTCGAAAGGAACCGAGATCCAATAGAGATACAAGTTATGTGCAAGTTTGGTTCAAATCAAATAAGAAATGAAAGCGCTATCATAAACACAAGCTCAATTGTGCAGATTTTAGCCATTTCAGGGGGCATAACTCCAAGACCCATCGTGCAATATGGCTGGATTTCGAAAGGAACCGAGATCTAATAGAGGTACAAGAAATGTGCAAGTTTGGTTCAAATCAAATAAGAAATGAAAGCGCTATCGTGAACACAAGCTTAATTGTGCAGATTTTAGCCATTTCAGGGGGCATTACTCCAAGACCAATCGTGCAATATGGCTGGTTTTCAAAAGGAACCGGGATCTAATAAAGATACAAGTTATGTGCAAGTTTGGTTTAAATCAAATAAGAAATGAAAGCGCTATCGTTAACACAAGCTCAATTGTGCACGGACGGACGACGGACAAAATACCATACTAAAAGCTTCACCTGACTTTCAGTCAGGTGAGCTAAAAAAGAAAAAAAGAACAAGAGGGCCAAGATGGCCCTAGGTCGCTCACCTAAGAAACACACCATAACAGTGTAAAACATGTTTGACCTAGTGATTTCATGGAAACAAATATTCTGACCAATTTTCATTAAGATTGGACCAAAAGTTGGTCTCTTGAGATTAAACAAGCATTTTCTTAGATATGACTTAGTGACCTAGTTTTTGACCCTAGATGACCCATGTTCAAATTCAACCTAGATGTTATCAAGGCAATCATTATGATCAAAGTTCATGAAAATCAATTGAAAAATACAGCCTCTATCACATACACAAGTTTTTTCTTTGATTTGACCAAGTGACCTAGTTTCTGACCCCAGATGACCCATATTCAAAATCGACCTAGATTTCATTAAGACAATCATCCTGACCAAATTTCATAAAAATCAATTGAAAAATACAGTCTCTGTCGCATACACAAGATTTTTCTTTAATTTGACCTAGTGACCTAGTTTTTGACCCTAGATGACCCATGTTCAAATTCGGTCTAGATTTTATCAAGGCAATCATTCTGACCAAATTTAATAAAGATCAATGGAAAAATACAGCCTCTATCGCATACACAATGTTTTTCTTTAATTTAACCTAGTGACCTAGTTTTTGATCCCATATGACCCATATTCAAATTCGACGTAGATTTTATCAAGGCAAACATTCTGACCAAATTTCATAAAAATCAACTAAAAACCACAGCCTCTATCGCATACACAAGTCTTTTTCTTTTATTTGACCTAGTGACCTAGTTTTTGATCTCAGATAAACCATATTCAAACTCGACCTAGATTTCATCAAAGCAATCACTCTGACCAAATTTCATGAAGATCAATTGAAAAATACAGCCTCTATTGCATACACAATGGTTTTCTTCGATTTGACCTAGTGACCTAGTTTTTGACCCCAGATGATCTATTTTCAAACTCGGCCTAGATTCCATCAAGGTAATCATTCTGACCAAAATTCGTGAAGATCAATTGAAAAATACAGCCTCTATCGCATACACAAAGTTTTTCCTTGATTTGACCTAGTGACCTAGTTTTTGACCCCAGATAACCCATTTTCGAACTCGGCCTAGATTTCATCAAGGTTGTCATTCTGACCAATATTCATGAAGATTAATTGAAAAATATTGCCTCTGTTGCATACACAAGGTTTTTCTTTGATTTGACCTAGTGACCTAGTTTTTGACCCGAGATGACCAATTTTCGAACTCGACCTAGACTTCATCAAAGCAATCATTCTGACCAATACTCATGAAGATCAATTGAAAAAATACAGCCTCTATCGCATACACAAGGTTTTTCTTTGATTTGACCTAGTGACCTAGCTTTTGACCCGAGATGACCCATTTTCAAACTCGGCCTAGATTTCATCAAGGTTGTCATTCTGACCAATATTCATGAAGATTAATTGAAAATTACAGCCTCTATCGCATACACAAGGTTTTTCTTTGATTTGACCTAGTGACCTAATTTTTGACCCGAGATAACCCATTTTCGAACTCGGCCTAGATTTCATCAAGATAATCATTCTGACCAAAATTCATGAAGATCAGTTGAAAATTACAGCCTCTATCGCATACACAAGCTAAATGTTGACGGACGACAGACAGACGACAGACGGACGACAGACAGACGACAGACGACGGACGCCGGACAACGAGCGATCAGGTGAGCTAAAAAAAGACATTTTGTTTTCGGTACGTAGCACTAATATAGGAAAAACTACAAAATTCGCCCTGTGTTGAGTCTCAATTTATTTATTTTATTTTGTTGGGTTTAACGTCTCACCGACACAATTTTAGGTCATATGGCGACTTTCCAGCTTTAATGGTGGAGGAAAACCCCAGGTGCCCCTCCGTGCATAATTTCATTACGAGCGGGCAACTGGGTAGAACCACCGAATGACTGACTTGAGCACATGGACATACGATGCGTCGATGACTTATTTCTTTTATTCATAGTAAACTGCATGAAAAAAAAAAACTCCGACTACTCTTTCATCATGCAACTGATTTAACTTACTAATATGCATATATTTCAAAAGTTCTACAACCAAAGAAACATAACTCAGTCTAGATCCTTTAAATCAATAGGATGTACAAACTCATAATGTGCAGATATGCCTATGGAGCTTATAACTAGCAAATATAATTTTGTCATTCAATTACACATTGACTTTGACATCCGACAAGTGTATATACAATTGTAATTGAATTCCGTTTTATTTGGCTGAAAAAAAAAGAAAAACACAACAATTCGACCAGCCTCAATCTCATATCAAAACTCAGTACATTATTAAAGAAATAATAATATATACCTTTATTATATAAATTCTGTAAAAAAATCGGCTTTTATTTTACAATTAAATATGAACAGACAGACAAAAAATCCGTATTGTACCTTTTAAATTCCGTATTGTTCCTTCCGTATTGCATGCTACCGGACTATTCTCATTAATATGCATGACCCGACACATTTCTATAAATAGCGCACATAAAAACTTCACTAAGTTCCATTTAATATCGATAAACATTGAAAATTTCGTTCAAGAACAAAACAAGGATCAAAATGGTAAAGGTATATAATAAAAGGGTCATTATAACAGTAGCTGGATCTGGGACTTTGTATTCGGCTCTCGTGGATTGTGCAAGGTCGGATCACACTCGGCGCTTGCGCGCCTCGTGAGATCCGATCTGGCAAAATCCACGAGAGCCGAATACTGCATCCCAGATCAAGCTACTGTTATAATAACCCTATTTTATACTGTATTGTTTTAGAAATACTTTTAATCTGTTTTTAACATTTGCCATTTGCGTTTTTATTTTCGTACTGAAGCTATGGAAACGTTGTGCAGCTTATTGTGAAGTATAACAGGGGTATATCAGTAATTTTACGAAAATATTTAAACAATGAGGTAGTGTATTTGAGCTTTTGAAAACAGTACTTAGAATATCCAAACAAAAAAAATAAAAAAAGAGATGTTCAAAATTTCATACTATTATAGAAATTACTGTTGACAGTAAATCAGTAAATAGTCAACATTCAAAACATAACTACTTTTGCTGAAAGCTATATAGTATGTTGGTATGTATGCATAACCTTATACCTTTCCCATTCTTACAAAGTACACAAAATATATTTACGCTAGCTTAATGTAATGGCGGCTGCGACGGACTTCCTCTGCAAGGTTTGCATAATCCTCAAACTCCATGGACGAATCGACGAGATAGACCGAATATCTACAAACAAACGTCTATATTAGCATCTGGCACAAGCAAAAATGTCAACATTTTTTATATTCAAGCGCCAATCCAGTAAAGGAAAAAGAAAAACTACATAATGTTTTACTCATTTCAGTTATGTTATACAATAATGTAGCAGTGATATTTTGAATATAGCACTTATTAAGATGGAAATGACTTGAAAAATATGAACAAGATACGGTATTACTTATCATTTAGAAGTATAACATAACTACACTAAAACAATTTTCTTCTTACAGAAACTGATAATGCTCATTTCTATGCTGGCGAACATACATGCATTTAGTATTGAAGGTAATTGGAAAAAACTGCAATACAACTGCAAAACAAAAGAAAAATAAATGCTTTTTCATGAATAACTGTGCGTGATATAATCATAGAAATGAACACTTGAACATGGTCAGTCACATTTGAGTTTTGCATATGTTGTTAATATGCAAACGCACATCAGTTTTAAATATATGTGAGGCGCCCAAATTTCTGCATTACACAGTTTTCTTCATGATAATGTAATTTAGATTTATATACTTTGACCCAAACAAATTGAAATTGTACCCGCGAAAATATGGGACAAGTTGGAGAGCATATTTCTTTTGGAAATTTTGAAGACAAACCATAAATGAGCCGCGCCATGTGAAAACCAACACAGTGCCTTTGCGACCAGCATAGAACCAGACCAGTCTGCCCATACGTGCAATCTGGTCAGGATCAATGTGTTTCGCTAACGGTTTTGTAATTGCAATAGGCTTTGAAAGCGAACAGCATGGATCCTGACCAGACTGCGCGGATGCTGGTCGCAAAGGCACTATGTTGGTTGTCTCATGGCGCGGCTCAAATATAGGAGTATGAAAAAAGTTTTAATTAAGCTTGAGTATAACATTTCTTCAAGCTAACTCCGAGATACCGGTATTCTTACGCACTAGGGCGGTTGTCTTGTCTGGATGTAGCCTTCGGTAAAGAACTAGATATCTTCAGGAGGACATGGCCGATCGACATGATAAAAAAGAAACTCTGTACCAACTGTTCATTCAGTTTAATTTGTGTATTATATTACAAGTTGCACAAATACTTAATAGTATCAAAGAATAAAATGTTATACTGATCACATTCAATTTCAAAGGAGCTTTAGCCATTCACAAGATACCATACATAAATCTGTATAAATGTAGAAGACGATGTTAGCTTTCAATAACTTAAAAGATACACTATTTGGATGTTAGAATCTGTTCATTACTTAATATATCTCAAAAGTCCTTCGTAGTTCCCTGTTCAGCAGTGAAGACTTGTAAAACATCAAATTGTCTAGCATTAAGGATGTATAGACTTTCCGTAACACATGTGTCCTTGGTAGCGTTCATTTCGATAAAACAGGCTATGTATTAAATCCACTTGAAAGGTTATTCATGAAAATAAATGTTCATTTAAATATTGTAAATGAATATCAAAATTACTTCGGCTTTATATCAAAATGTGCTTACATCTACAGCTGAGACTGAGACTATTTGAATCTCAGCTGAAGCTGGGTAAAATTCTCAAGTCTAGCAAAAAGTACCGTTAAGTTTATTGTTCAGAACTTAACAAATTAGGATCTTTTATAGTAAGCAAGAAAACTGACCAAGAAAAATTGGTCACTAGGAATTGTCACATGTTGAGTTTACCGAATCTAAAAGGTCAGTGACCAATTTGATCACAGTGACCAAGTGACCAAATAATTTGTCACAAAGACAATTTACATGAACAGTTCTGTCAAACGGATACTTTATACAATAAAACATTGATGCACAGTAAAATTATGTATGTATCAAGGGGTTAAATCTAACACTTTTATCAGCTTTAACATCGTTTTATGTTTCTTAGTTTGTTTGTTTCGGGTTAAATGCCGTTTTAACAGTATTTCAGGCAGTAAAGCTAACCAGTGATCCTGGATTCTGTACGAACTTGTTCTGCGGAAGTAACTGCCAAACTCCCCACATCAATCAGAGGTGGAGGACGAATAATTTCAGACACAGTGCCTTTTATCAAACCGTCACGGAGAACGTAAGCCCAGCCCGGGGATCAAACTCACGGCCCCTCGATCCGTAGATCGACGCTCTCCTTATTGAGCTAAGCGGGCAAGCAGGCTATGTTTCTTAGAAAATGAGGTATATAATCCAAAAATGTAATGAAAATTATGCATACCCAGTCATGAAATGTGACAATTCAGTGAGTTACCATGGAAATTTTAATGATTACGAAAAAACAGGATGGAATAAAAGGATGACTCTAGTCTGAAAGAAAGAATTGAATACCGTTTAGATTGATTGTGCTAAAGTTATAGTGATTCACATTCTGGAGAATGATACAAATAAAATCAGGTTTATACATGAACAAGCAAAAACAGGTGTCGCTCCTAAAAGTAAACACTGTTCGGATAAGATTTAAACGAATATGGGGTGTATAATATATGTGACTGGTCGATCATATAATAAATAAATTAACACATATGTGTACAATTCTGTGTAAACTTTATCTTACAATGAAACAATTTAAGTTCAATTACTCGAGCTGTTACTATGTTATCTTAAAAGCGGGTTTAAGTGAAATGTAAGTTGATTTCTATAGACAAACGGTTAATATTAATATACATGTAGCGTGTATGATCTCTAAAGAAATTTAAAACTTTTCTCAGAACATTTAACTGAGATATTGGTAAAACGGATGAAGCAAAGTTACAAAATTAAAAACTATAACGGAAAGATGACATTGATCGTGAAAAACAAAGATTGTTAAGCATGATTATCCCTCGCCGATGAAATCGGGAGGGGGGTGTCAAAATGGCGTTGGCCGTCCGTCAGTCCGTCCGTCCGTCCATAGTCAGTTCTCAGTAACTACCTAGTAGAATTTCATGAAACTTGAAATAAACACGAAACAACATACTGCGATGATGCCCGTCAAGTTTTCTTTTGATTGGTCGATATCCCTTAGATTTATTGCCCTTGATTTAATGAAAATTTCCGTCCGCAGCCATTTTTCAGTAACTAGCTGGTAGAATTTCATCAAACTTGAAACAGACATGAACCAAGATATTGCGATGATGCCCTTCAAGTTTTTTTTATTAGTCAAAGTCCCTTAGAGTTATTGCACTTGATTTAATGAAAAATGCACAAAAATGTCTGTCCGCAGCCATTTCTCAGTAACTAGCAGGTAGAATTTCATCAAATTTGAAATAAACATGAGCCAACATACTGCAATAATGCCCGTCAAGTTTTTTTGTATTGGTCAATTTCCCTTAGAGTTATTGCCCTTGATTTAATGAAAAATACACGTCTGCAGCCATTTCTCAGTAACAAGTTTGTAGAATTTCATGAAACTTGAAATAAATATGAACTAACATTCTTTGATGATGCCCGTCATTTTCTTATTTTCTTTGGTCGATTTTCCATAGAGTTATTGTCCTTTGATTGTTTAAAGATCCACAAATTTGTACATAACAAGCCAACCAAATGATGGAAGAATTTCATTAAACTTCTTTCATTCTTTTCCATGAACATTTAATATAAACACGTGAAGCTGTGTATCCAGACCTGGCCGCCACCTTGCCTTGGTCACACCCCCTCTCCCTATTTTTTTCATTTTTTTAAACCTTCCACGAATGTTTATCAACATGCAAAGTTGTAAAATTCTCTCACCTCACTCGTGCACCCAGTCATGCTCACCAGCCCCGATCATGCATTGCGCCCCCCCCCCCCCATTTTTTTTCATTTTTAATTTTCCATCAATATTTATAATCAACATGTAAAGTTTTGTACCTTACCCCCTCCCCCCCCCACACACACACACACAAAGCATTCATTTTCTGTTAATTTGATTTTGACTAATGAAATTATTTGCTTCTTTGTAACATTCTTAACTTTTTGTCAGATGTATTTTTTTCCCGTTCCTCACCACAGACCCTTTCGGCGGGGAATACCAGTTCATCGAATTTGCTTGTTATCCCCCGCCGGTGAAATCGGATGGGGGTATTGAAATGGCCTCGTCAGTCCGTGCGTGCGTGCGTCCAGACGTCCGTCCGTCCGCAGCCATTTCTCAGTTACTATCAGATATAATTTCATAACACTTGAAATAAACATGAACCAGCATACTGCGCTGATGCCCGTCAATTTTTATTTGGATTCAGTTTCACTTAGAGTTATTACCCTTTAATTGTTAAAACTCAACAGATTTGTATATAAGAATCCAACCAATTGGTCGAATTTCATTAAATTTCCATGAACATTTAATATTATAAACATTTGAAGCTGTGTAATCACACCTGGTCACCACCTTCCTTGGTCCCACCCCCACCCCACCCCACTCCCCAAAATAATTCTTTTTATTATTTTTATTTCAAGTCTTCCATGAATATTTTATTAACATGCAAAATTGTTCCGTTGCCCCACCTCACTCTCCACTCAATCATGCCCACCATCCCGACCATGCATCCGCCCCGCACCCCCAACCCACACCCAATTTTTTGTTTTTTTTTGTTTTTCATTTTTAATTTTCCATCAATATATAATCAACATGTAAACGTTTGTACCCTCACCTGGTCACCCCAACTGCCCCCCCCCCCCCCTTCCTCCCCAAAATAAGCATTCATTTTCTGTTAAAATCATTTTGACTTATGATATTATTTGCTTCTTAGTAAAATCCTGAACTTTTTGCAGGATATATTTTTTTACCATTCCTCACCACAAGCCCATTCGGCGGAGGATACCAATTCATCGAATTTGCTTGTTCTTTTTGTACCGAACGTATGTTTTTGGCCAGAATTTTTAATAAATACAGAGATGAATAAAAGTATTGATTATATAAAATCTACGAGACATAGACTAGAATTTTACAGATAAAAAAAATAAACAAACAAAAACATATTTATCTCAAGGCATAGATCAATTATCTACTCTCTGTGGCCAATAAGTCTCTATGGCTAAGACAACTTTTCGATTCTTTGTATCTCTTGGTGGCCTTTTTACTTGACAGCATTTCAAAAAATCTGCTACGTTTTACAAAGTGACTAAGCTTCAGATTAACGGATGAATATCTTTATTTCCGGAATATGTGGTACGAGGGGCGTTCAATATGTTATGTTACTCCGTATGTAGTTCCGTAGCCGCTGGTTATTTTTAGATGTGGTTTTCGGCAAATTATAAAGAAATTTATTGGGAACACAATGCTATATAAATTATAAAAATCGGCAGATTCAAATAAAAATATAACCATTCAAGTGAGGTGTACTCATGTATACTAGACCAAAATCATTATTTAGGTTTGTCCATGGCATCAGCAGTCTAAGAACAAATGGAATAACTTGTAAAATCACAAAATTCTATCATTTTTTTTTTCCACGAGGTACGGCAATTTGGGATGAGTTTGCGTTTGTTTTAAACTATTTATTGCATTTTTAATTTTACAACACAACAAAATATTCTAAACTCGAGGTTGATTCCATCTGGAATGGGTGTTGAGAGCGATTAATCAAGGTTGTAAGAACTAGTTTCACAATAGAGAATTAAAATACCAGTATCAACTTAAGATACAATTGTTTTTTAAATGATGATTATCGCGCCTGACAAAATTGCAGAAGCTTATTTTACTCAACTTATTAATTTTCGAGTAAAATTATACACACTCAATTTAACACTGTTTTAAACTCTTTTATTTTAGATTTCAAAAGTTTTTGTGAAGATCATGATCTGTTTTATCAGTTAAAACTGAAAATTGAACTATAGTTTTAGTTGTTGAATAGAAGAATCAAGGAATTGTATATTCAAATCTCAATAATTTGGACATAAAATTGTCCAGCATACCCGAGTACACCTCACTCAAATGATTATATTTTTACTTTGAATCAACCGATTTTGATAATTTATGTAGCATTGTGTTTCAAATCAATTGCTCTATGATGTGCCGAAAACAGCATTTAAAAATAACAAGCGGTTACGGAACTTCATTCGGAATAATATTACATATTGAACGCCCTTCGTATGATTGACTTATTGTCACGGTTGTCACCTTACTGTCACACGATTTTTAACCTTACTGTCAACGTTTTTAACCTTACTGTCATGGTTGTACCCTACTGTCACAGCTTTTACCTTACTGTTTTTACCTAAATGTCACGGTTTTACGTTACTGATACGGTTTTCAACCTTGCTGTCACGGTTTAACCTTACTATCATCGTCGTTTTTAACCTTACTGTCATGGTTGTACCATACTGTCACAGCTTTTACCTTACTGTTTTACCTAAATGTCACGGTTTTACGTTACTGATACGGTTTTCAACCTTGCTGCCACGGTTTAACCTTACTATGATGGTTGTACCCTACTGTCACAACTTTTACCTTACTGTTTTTTTCCTAAATGTCACGGTTTTACGTTACTGATACGGTTTCAACGTTGCTGTCACGATTTAACTTTACTATCATCGTCGTTTTTAACCTTACTGTCATGGTTGTACCCTACTGTCGCAGCTTTTACCTTACTGTTTTTTACCTAAATGTAACGGTTTTACGTTACTGATACGGTTTTCAGCCTTGCTGTCACGGTTTACCTTACTATCAGCGTCGTGTTTAACCTTACTGTCATGGTTGTACCCTACTGTCACAGCTTTTACCTTTTTGTTTTTACCAAAATGTCTCGGTTTTACGTTACTGTTACAGTTTCAACCTTGCTGCCACGGTTTAACCTTGCTATCATGGTTGTACCCTACTGTCACAGCTTTTACCTTACTGTTTTTTACCTAAATGTCACGGTTTTACGTTACTGATACGGTTTCAACCTTGCTGTCACGGTTTAACTTTACTATCATCGTCGTTTTTAACCTTACTGTCATGGTTGTACCCTACTGTCACAGCTTTTACCTTACTGTTTTTTACATAAATGTCACGGTTTTACGTTACTGATACGGTTTTCAACCTTGCTGCCACGGTTAACCTTACTGTCATGGTTGTACCCTACTGTCACAGCTTTTATCTTACTGTTTTTTACCTAAATGTCACGGTTTTACGTTACTGATACGGTTTCAACCTTGCTGCCACGGTTTAACCTTACTATCATGGTTGTACCCTACTATCACAGCTTTTACCTTACTGTTTTTTACCTAAATGTCACGGTTTTACGTTACTAATACGGTTTTCAACCTTGCTGTCACGGTTTAACCTTACTATCATGGTAATACCTAACTGTCACATTGTTTCATCTTTACTCTCGCGGATTTTACCTTATTGTCATGGTTTCAAATTTCCAATAAATTTAATGCATGTTAATAGACATTTACGGATTAAGTCTACGTGGACTGTGGACACCTAAGGCGATAGACTGTTCAAGGGGACCGTCTCAACATAGTTGAATTATATTATGTGCAATATGAAAAAGGGTTTATAACGGCGATAGGGTTTGAGTTATTATATCATCACTATGCGGTAGGTGATATAAATTTGGATGTGCCTGTTTTTAGCTCGACTTTTCGAAGAAAAAGTAGAGCTATTACACTCGCTCAGGCGTCGGCGTCTCCGTTGGTTTAAACTTTTTGATAAAGTCAAATATCTCTGTTACTGTCAAAGTTATTGACTTTAAACTTAAAATACCTATTTACTATCAAAGACTACACAAGGAAGAACAATCCCCATAACTCTGATTGAATTTTTACAGAATTATGCCCCTTTTTAATTTAGCATTTTTGTTTATAGTTTTTGATAAAGTCAAGTATCTCTGTTACTTTCAAAGCTATTGACTTGAAACTTATAATAGTTATTTACTATCGAAGTCTCCACCAGGAGAAATAATCCCCATAACTCTGATTGAATTTTGATAGAATTATGCCCCTTTTAACTTAGAATTTTTGGTTAAAGTTTGTGATAAAGTCAAATATCTCTGTTACTATCAAAGCTATTGACTTGAAACTTAAAATATTTATTTACCATCGAAGTCTACACAAGGAAGAACAATCCCCATAACTCTGATTTGATTTTTTTTTACAAAATTATACCCCTTTTTAATGAAGATTTGTTTTTGTTAAATTTTATTATAAAGGCAAATAGCTCTGTTACTATCAACGCAACTGACTTGAAACTTAAAATAATTTTTTACTATCGAAGTCTTCACCAGGAAAAACATTCTGCGTTACTCTGATTCGAATTTTGATAGAATTATGCCCCTTTTAAACTTAGATTTTTTTTAAAAGTCAAATATCTCTGTTACTATCAAAGCTATTGACGTGAAACTTAAAATACATATTTACTATCGAAGTCTGCAGAAGGAAAATCAATCCCCATAACTCTGATTTGAATTTTTACAGAATTATGCCCCTTTTTAATTAAGAATTTTCTTTAATTTTATTTGATCAAGTCAAATATCTTTGTTACTATCAAAACTATTGACTTGAAACTTATATGACCTTTGACCCCCTTAGTGTAACCTTGACCTTGTATCTACCACCCAAAACATACGCTCCGCACGTTGACTCGATGTGGTGGTCATTTGTGTAATGTTTCTTTAAAATCCCTCATACAGATCAAGAGTTACAGAGCAGACACGAAACAAAGTCATATGACCTTTACCCCTAAGTGTGACCTTGACCTTTAAGCAAGCCACCTGATACAGGCGCTCTGCACGTTCTCTTGATGTGGATAACATATGTTTCAGGTTTGTTTAAAATCCTTCAAGGAGCGGAGTCGACACGAAATTGTTAACGGACAGACGGACAGACAGACAAACAGACCGACAGACAGATGAACACCTGTGGTATCCCAAAATACGTCCTTTCGGGCGTATGATAACAGCAAAGGAATGGAGACGCAAGATATTACGTTTCCTACAGTTTTCACATTGTTTTACCTGCTGACCTACATTTTGATCCCAACTGACACAGTTTAGATTTTTTTCATGTTGGACGGCGACGACGATGGAATACGGATACATTGCGGTCAGACTAGCTCATCTTTTCAACTTTGTCGCAGATGCGCAACTTATAATATTGAAGAACATTTCAGGAAAGTTTTATGACGTTAGATCAAATACTTCTTGCGATATGTATAACAAAATATTTCTCTGGCGGACAGACAAATCCAAGTATTATCCTGTGCAGTGACATATCAAGCCGGACCTTACCATCATTATAGGAATGTTTTCCTACCAAACATTGCTTAAAATTATTATGTTGAGACGGTTCCCTTGAAAAATCGATCGTCTTAGGTGTTCACAGTCCACGTAGACTTAATCCGTAAATGTCTAATATAACGAAAGTGTATAGACATTTAGAAAGGCTGAAAGAGATACAAGTACATTTCATTTAAATATTTTCACATTCATGAATGAATTTGAATGTATTTTATAATGTTAGACAACTTATAAACTTTGTTTTATACTCGATAGAATAGTTTGCAACTCTTATTATGTTTAAAGGAAAGAAACAGTGATATTTGCAATGTTGTGTGATTTAAACGTTTTGACAGATATTATATAGCATTAGACGTATGCTTACCCCACCGTGAAACTTCCAAAAGTTACTTCCACTTTTGCACCTGTACTAAGGGTACCAGGGACCATCCAGGCTCCCACTGTTCGAAAATTTGTCATCGGCTGAAACTGATATAATTTCGTCATTTATTATGCCTGAAAAGCATAATCATCATTTATTATGCATGAAAAGCATTATCACTTCCAAAATATACCAGACCACTTACGGCAAAGCAATAAAAACGAGCGCACACATGCCATAGCAAGTTCACTAACTCAGTAAGATCAGACGTTGCTTTATGTACAAATCATAATTGTACTACACATTCGTACTGGTTCAACATTTGCATTATATACTCAATGTCTGTTTCCATGTCTCACAAATCAGCAGTGACATTTAGGTCTTTTTAACTGGTCTGTACCAGAGAAGCTATATTTTCTCTCTCTGAAAGTAAACTGGATCTCGATGATACACTGAATATATAGGGATAGTTTGCACTACGGGATATTCGGAATCCTGTTTCCGCCATCAACTTTTCGACCAGATAGATACGTGACAACTTGAAATTAAGCATCTAATTTCAACTTGTCGTGCTATAAATTTACCGCGAAATTTCGAAATCTTGAATGTTTTAACCTGAGAATTCTCGTGCAGACGTCAACATGTGGACCTACATGTATAATCAAGCGCGAAGGATAGAAATTAGGAGAGCTAATTTCAACTTTTCGCGCAGACATTTCCCGTGAAAAAGTTGAAATATCAAATTTGTCGTGCAAACATTAATTTTTCGACCTATAATCTAGAGCGAGAAGTTGAAATTAAGGGGACTATCTTCAACTTTTCGACAAAGACTTTGGTCGATATTATCACTTAAATTTCGCTTGTCGATCCAGGGCGATTCTTACCGGTCTTCGAAGGCTCTACACCGGTTTGAGTTTAATCATATTTTATTGAAATCATCACACAAGACATTATGGTCATGTACATCAAGACAATATTATACAGATACAGATGTAAATATATATAAAATAGCAAACTATCATTATATACAAGACATTATATGACTACTGTACATGAAGTAGTATTCAGTAACTTTGCGAATGTGCGATAATACAAAAGGGTTGGACCACAAGTTTTGCCAACATTAGAAATCGGTCCGTCCCTGGCTGTCAAATTAATGTTAGATTAAACTAAATGGCAGATTTTTGTTTGGACTAGAATGGAGAAAAAAATATATAATATGCTTCACGAAATATATAAGTTTAAGATATAAACTTACTTATATAGAAGAAGAGTTAAGGCAGACAATTAAATAGAAGAAAAGCAGGGAAAAAACAATCGAAATGAAAAAACAAAACAACAATAAAACTAACACAGACAAGCGTAAAATCAATCAGTGCACCTCATCGCATCCGCTGCCGAATTCCAACACCCAGCCTAACCCAGATCCTTCGAAACAGATATATAGTCAATCGATCAGGAGGCAGTGCTAGAGAAACGATGCGTATCTTTTATATAAGTTTGTACTTTAAAAACAAAGATTTGTTCTCCTCAATAGTAAGTGAATCAATTCCGTGAAGTAACTTGTGAGTACTAAGAGGATGAAACATTCGAGTATTGATAAATAACAATCGACGAGCATCGGCATAATGGCTACATTTAAAAAAGAAATGTTCCGCATCTTCAATACCATGTCCACAAGAGCAATCGGGACAGTCTCGTAAATGGTTATAAAATAAATCATTGTTAAAGTTGCTGCATCGATTTCTAATACGAGGTTGAACTACATTATAGAATCGTTCTCCTATTAGATAAAAAGACGGAACAATTGGAGATTTAAATTAACTCTTCAATTTGCTCTTAAAAGATGTAAGTGTGTTAGCATTGCGTGTCGGGAGGTCAAGGTTATTCCATAGTTTTACTGAATCGGTTATAACTGATTTTGAGTAAATTTCGAGACGTCTAGACAATGTTACAAAATAGTGTTGTTTCTAAGTTCATAGTTGTTAGAACTTCATACTGAAGTTTTTCTATAGTATCCTTTTCATATTGAGTACAGCTATCCCATACAACTGAAGCATATTCGAGCAGACGTCTTAGATACGATAAATAAATGTTGTTAAGAGTAGACCTTTTAACTTTGAATTTTAACAGTCTCATTGAACCGAGTACTTTTGAAGCTGGGGAAGTGATATTGTTTATATGGGTGTGCCAAGAGCCATCATGACTTACTGTAAGACCTAGACGTTTGTGATCGTCAACGAAGTTTAGAGGTGTATTATCAAAGGTTATCGAATGTTGAGCTATATCTCTAAAGGAGAAAAACATGACTTCAGTTTTAGAAGGATTGAATTTTACAAGCCATTGATTTGCCCAATTGGAATTTTTTTCTGGATCTGAATTTAAGTTTCTATATAAACGGAGTCTGGTGATGATATAGCAAGTGAGCTATCGTCAGCGAATAATCTAGCGGTACTTATAACAGAATCAGCAATATCATTTACGTATACAAGAAATAAAAGAGGGCCCAAGACCGATCCTTGAGGTACGCCTGCAGTTAATAACCTACTATTTGAAAACGATTGCCCTACAAATACGTTTTGTGATCTATTTTCCAGGTAATCTGTTAACCAATTGACCAAGTTTCCTGAAATACCATACTGCTTCAGTTTAAATATAAGGCCTATATGCCAAACTCAGTCGAAAGCTTTCAATAGATCACAGAAAACCATAGAGGTTGCTTTCTTCTCGTCTAAAGATGTACAGATCTGGTTATATATATCTACTAGTTGGTGTACAGTGGAGTGTCCAGGAAGAAATCCTGATTGATTTTTATATATAAGATTATTGGTGTTTAAATGATTGTACAAATACTTAAAAATCACTCGTTCCATTACCTTACCTACGCAACTGATCAAAGAAATTGGTCTATAGTTGGATGGTAAAGATTTTTCTCCTTTCTTATAAAGTGGCATTACATTAGCAATTTTTCACGAAGACGGGTATCTATTTACGATGAGAGATCTATTGAATAAAGTACAAAGCAGCTTAGCTATGGTTTTTGAACATCCCTTTAACATTTTATGACTAATACCATCAGGCCCACAGGCTTTGTTGACAACTAAGTTATCTAAAACGTTAATTACGTCTTGCTCAGAAATAGTAAAGTGGGAAAGAGTTGTATTAGACTTTGCAACAAACTCGGGTAGAACAGAACTGGAATCGTCGAGAGTTGATACTGATGCAAAGTAATCGTTCAAAAATGTAGCTTTATCTACGTCAGAAATAGCAGTGTCATGATTTTCGTTTTCAAGGGGCGGAATTTCTTCTTCGGCTTTAGAATTTTCTTTGACTAGCATTTTTACTGTCTTCCAATACTGTTTAGGATTTGTAGAACTTAAACACACCCTGGTACCGGCGCTCCCAAGTACAGGTGGCACTCACACATACAGCTCTCGATAAGCGATTTTGGAGGAGCGGTGGTTTAAGTATTTCTTATTGTATCTCCGGTAATTCAAAACTTTTCTTAAAATGAAAGATATCTGCGCCCTGGTGAATAATTGGTGACTATGTTCTGTGAGTGTCACAACATTCCATCTTGAAATAAACAAAATACGGCGAGGTAAACGTGAACGTTTGACTCAAAAATGTCAAATGTCAAAAAAAGACACACGTATTCATTTTTGATACAGTATCGTATAGTTATGTCTTCCTACAATAACCAGTTCAAATGTCAAGACTTAATTTGTTATTTTTAAAGAATGACTCGTGTTTAAAGATGGTATGGGGTTTCAAAACGGCACTCACATAGCACAGGTGTTAATTTTTTTTGCGCTCAACAAGTACAGCTAGAGAAAAGTCTTCAGAAATGTAGACCTTGTTGTTGTTTACTCTCAGTGTTGTGTCTATATATATGATCATAAATCTTTATACCGTTAAAAAACTGACTCTAGAAGTCGACCTTTCTATGTTAAAACTTACGGTGACAATATTTTAACATTATTTTTTATGAAAAAGCTTGTTGAAAACTGATAAATGCTGAAATTTGATATGTCCTAGGATTTCGTTGAAAAATGAAAAACGTGCTTCAAAATATGCTCAGTGGGAACAGTGGACGGTAAGGTTTGCAAGAAGATATGTGTGTGCTTGCGTGCGTTTGTGCGTGCGTATGCGTTTGGTTAAACGCCGTTACTAAACAATATTTCAGGCCAATCTCAACGTTTTTGAGTACCAGTTTAATGCTATGAGCACCGGTATGAAATATATATATATATAGAGCCAGATCGATACTTTTTGTTGGGGTGTGGAATAAATGTTTGATTACAGAGTTAGTAAAACTCAATTATAACGGACTGACAAGTTTTCTATTCTTTTCTTTATTTTAACAACTTACCATACGCCTACATTGAATGTATAATAAATATTGAACTTCTTACGAACAATATTTTACTTGTATCATTAGATCTAAGATTCAGTAAACACTCATAACAGAGAAATGGAAGAGTTTTACGGTTGCTGATTTATACCATTTCATCAATTCACCACGCGACCCCGTCGAGCGAAAACACGAGAATTATAAAAAGTTAAACGCGGAGTGATTCGATAACATGTGCGGAGCGAAAACACGATTATGGAGGGAGGGGGGGGGGGGGGGGGGGGTGCTGGCGTTGAGTGAGATTCAAGATGTAAAGCGGCTGGGTGCCAATGTTATGCCTTTCAAACCTCAACTCCTTGCTCGGAGCCCGCTGATCAGCCAGTTTTCGCTCGACTCCCTCCAACGATTTACATATTAAATCTAAACTTTTGGTCTGCGGTTCTCCATAGAGAAAATACTAGGAATAAGAAAGGGCGGGAGCGTGGATTGAAATCATGATAATTAGATGGGGCGCTGAGCGAAAAGTCGATATTTACGTTATAAATCGGCGCCCAAAATTAGCGGAAAGACGGAATGGCATATATCAGCCATTAAAGAATTTTGTTAAAATGTCTGTTAGGTTCAAAAGACGCTCATATTTTAATATCTTATTAATTCAAGGAATTTATCAATCAATGAGTTCTTGTTTGGCTCTCTCATGAATTGATGTGAGTCATTCCGATTTAATAGCAGACATGAGACGTGATGACTAGTTCCATTAAATACTGATTAATCCAACATCAGACTGTTCTTGGTGGTGTTATCTCTACCACACATAACTAACCAGTCCGATTCATCTCTTTTCCGTTGTAGTTGCCTTAGAGCTGACGATTTCTCCACATTTCTGAAGACTTTTCTCTAGTTGTACTTGGTGAGCGTCAAAAAAATACACACCTGTGCCATGTGAGTGCCGTTTTGAAACCCCTTACCATCTTCAAACACGAGTAATTCTTTAAATATAACAAATTAAGTCTTGGAATTGGAACTGGTTATTGTAGGAAGATATGACCATACGATACTGTATCAAAAATGAATACATTTGGTGTATTTACTGAGTATTTTACGTGTTTTTTTGACATTTGACATTTTTGAGTCAAACGTTCACGTTTAACTCGCCGTAGTTTGTTTATTTCAAGATGAAATGTTGTGACACTCACAGAACATAGTCATCAATTATTCACCAGGGCGCAGATATCTTTCATTTTACAAAATTTTTTGAATTACCGGAGATACAATAAGAAATACTTACACCACTGATCTTCCAAAATCGCTTATCGAGCGCTGTATGTGTGAGTGCCACCTGTACTTGGGAGCGCCGGTACCAGGGTGTGTTAAATCATTCATGGAAAATTCAAGAGTATTATAAAATTGTTCGCGTAGGTGTTTTTTCATATTATTGACACGATTTCTTATTTTTTTGTAACATTGCCAATCTGTTGGTTTCCCAGACTGGATTGCAATTCGCTTTAAACGATGACGTTTCCTAGATGTAGTACGAAAAAATGAATTATATCAAGGCGGATTTGTACACCTTTTGTAGGAATGCATGTTTTGGCATACAGACACTAAATAGAAAAATGGCGCGAAAAATGGTAGTCGCATAATGGCGGATACAAATAGTCCTCAGTTTTTTTTAGCCCTGTAGAGCTATTTTCCTTATTTTCTTTGCAATTATTTTGCTAAAATCACACGGCTGATCTATGCTTGACATGTAGGTAATATTTTTATAATGAAATAACAACATGACAAAATTTTTCATGGAAACTTAGATCATACACCACCAGTATAATTTGGGGTCTCATTTTTTAGCTGAATTTGCAGTTTGTGTGTTTGACTGAAATTATTTTTCTTGCATCAAACATGATCCCCCCACTTTTCTTTTGATTTTTAGTTAGCACTGACAATATTCTTCAAGAAAATGTAAACTACAGAAATTTAAAATCGGTCCTGATGTATGCTGCCGTTTTCCAACAGTATTTCAGTCATGTAACGGCGGGCAGTTAACCTAACCAGTGTTCCTGGATTCTGTACCAGTACAAACCTGTTCTCCGCAAGTAACTGCCAACTTCCCCACATGAATTATCAGAGGTGGAGGACTAATGATTTCAGACACAATGTCGTTTATCAAATAGTCACGGAGAACATACGCCCCGCCCGAGGATCGAACTCGCGACCAAGCGGTCCGTAGACCAACGCTCTTACCTACTGAGCTAAGCGGGCGGACTGCGGTCATTGGAAGTAGGTCAATTTTATATAGACTACAGAACAACTATTTAGTGTGTTATAACCTATAAGATGACATTGGTAAAAAATGAAATCTGGAAATGGGCTACTTTGATAAGAATTTGATAGAAAATGACAAATTACAATTTTGTTGAAACTGAGGATAAAACCCAAAAATATCACATGTTCACTGTTTTGAGTGTATTTTTTTTTAAAAACTGCATATTTATAGGCTACTGATTGCTATTTTCTGGCCATCAGAGGTAAAAGTGAACATATTTAACACTTTAAATGAGTAATTTGCATGCAGATCAGAGTAGAAAATGTCAAAACAGGGCAAATCAAGGCTGCATTTAGGGTAACTGCTTCAAATTTTTGTCGCGACAGCTATTTGACAAAATCTGACGCTTTGTCTTATGGTACTGAAAATGCCGTAAAACCTTGGAAACTGTTGATATCAAGCTAAAACCTTGTATTTTTTCATGCATTTGGATTTCTTGTACATTTCAAATGAAACTGGCATAGTGTCAGAGAAAAAAGATTTTGTTATAGGCATACAGACACTAAATAGAAAAATGGCGCGAAAAAAAAGGTAGTCGCATAATGGCGGATACAATTAGTCCTCAGTTTTTTTTGCTCTGTAGAGCTATTTTCCTTATTTTCTTTGCAATTATTCTGCTAAAATCACATGATAGATCTATGCTTGACATGTAGGTAATATTTTCATAATGAAATAACAACATGACAAAATTTTTCATGGAAACTTAGATCATACACCACCAGTATAATTTGGGGTCTCAGTTTGCAGTTTGTCAACCCTGAAATTATTTTTCTTGCATCAAACATGACTCCCACTTTTCTTTTGAATTTTAGTTAGCACTGACACTATTCTTCAAGAAAATGTAAGTTACAGAAATTTGAAATGGGTCCTGATGTGTGCTGCGGTCATTGGAAATAGGTCAATTTTATATAGAATAAAGAACAGTAACTATTTAGTGTGTTATAACCTTTTAGCTAGATCTAAAAATGTTTTTTCGAAAAAAGATGTCGCTACGTCTAGAGAGTCTGAGTTAAGAGCTGACCAATCAGTGGCGTTTATCGCGTTATTTAACTTCAAAATCGGCTTGGTGGTAGTTCCACACTCGGCGGGTGTAACATGTCCTGGCCTGGAAACTGCTTTTTACATAAACATAAGTAGCAAAGTGATCACTAATATTTGACGGCGTTTCAAAAACTCCAGAATCCAGCGGTATTACAGTATTTGTTAATACAATTACATCAATTAAGGTGCTTATACTGTGTGTTATTCGAGTTGGTGTATTAATTACATTTGTCATATTATTAAGAATAATATGTCTCTAAATTTACGATTTGTGACATTTAACTGATCTTCGTTTATATCGCCAACAAAATAATATTATCTGATATTTCTAAGGCCTGGTCAACAAAAACATCACATCTTTGCCAGAAGTCAATAGCAGAGTTTGGTGGCCTATATATCTACACCGGTAACTGGTGTCTTGGTTAAATTGTATATTATGACCGTTTTTATTTTCGAAGTATCTGCAGAAGACGATATTCATGACAAGTACATCTTAAATATTTTAAATCTTTTTCGGTGAGGTAATAAAATTTTATCTTACCGCGACAACTTGAAGTAAAATGTTTTAATATCGCTTTATCGCGTAAAAAAGAACTGACACGAAAAGTAGAAGCTAAGACTTAAATTTCAACTTTTCGCACTACAAATTTAGTCTACAAGTTGACGTTTGCACGACAATTGTTGCGTTACAATCTTCCACTTCTCAACTTTTCGAGGAAATATCTTAGCGCGAGAAGTGGAAATCATCTCTTCTAATTTCTACATTTCGTGGTAAATTTTCGGCCGAGAAATTGAACTTTGTGAGACAAATTCAAGTTTTTGACTTTTCGCGGAAAAATTTATATCAAAAGTTGAAATTAAATGCTTAAAGTTATCGCGTATCTGTCTGGTCGAAAAATCGATGGCGGAAACAGGATTCCGTAAAGATATAACTAAATTCATAACAGTTGACTTTCCTATACATGATATCCGCTACGATACAAGTTTGCATTATAAATTATTATGCATCAAGAGAATTTATATCGAACGAAATCACACTATTGGATGCACATGCCATTAAAGTGGCATTATGCGCATCTAATACTGCATTTAGTGTGTTTTGGGTGAGTGTTCTATAAAAGCAATTTTCAGTTGCTGCGCATTTAGTTGTGTTAAATTAACGATAATGCCGCATTAGCATTTGAAGTTGATGCTTTAAAAATAAAGAAATCGGACGTATAAAATAACAGATATTTTTTCAATCTTCTGCGCAATGACCTCCCTTACCTGAAAATGGAAATTTCTAAAGTAGAAGGGAAGTAACTCCTGCTTGCAATTTGACGTTTTTTTAAAAAGACAGCCCCAGTCAAAATAAGAAAAGTCATATTTGGAAACTTATTATTTTGTACTGGTAACAGGAAGAGTTTGGTATGTTGGGTTAAAAGCTATAATTTCCTCAATCCTTTTTACATTCATATCTATTTAAGCTTGATTTTTACTTGAAAAATGCATATAATTCCACTTTAAAAGGGTCATGAAATTGGCCTTAAGTTTTTCAAACGTTTTAATAGAGTTTTAACAGGTCATCATTAAAATTCACTCATTACTTCTTACTATTTAATGGGATTTTCATGACCATAGTTATTAATGCCATACATTAAAAATGACTTTGATGGCCACGAAAATCTGCTTAAAACAAATCATTAAAATAAGTTAACAGGCTCCTTAAAACTCAATGAAAAATTTTTATTGGCATGAAATTAATGTGCCATTAAAAAGTACCTCTTAATTCTACATTAATTAGTAAGAACTAATGGGGCCATTAATTTTTTAATACTCTGTTAATGGCCGTTAATTATTAAAAAATTGATTAATGGTTTCATTAAAGTGGAATTATATGCATTTTTCAAGTAAAAATCAAGCTTAAATAGATATGAATGTAAAAAGGATTGAGGAAATTATAGCTTTTAACCCAACATACCAAACTCTTCCTGTTACCAGTACAAAATAATAAGTTTCCAAATATGACTTTTCTTATTTTGACTGGGGCTGTCTTTTTAAAAAAAAACGTCAAATTGCAAGCAGGAGTTACTTCCCTTCTACTTTAGAAATTTCCATTTTCAGGTAAGGGAGGTCATTGCGCAGAAGATTGAAAAAATATCTGTTATTTTATACGTCCGATTTCTTTATTTTTAAAGCATCAACTTCAAATGCTAATGCGGCATTATCGTTAATTTAACACAACTAAATGCGCAGCAACTGAAAATTGCTTTTATAGAACACTCACCCAAAACACACTAAATGCAGTATTAGATGCGCATAATGCCACTTTAAATATGTCAGATTCAGTTTAATGGGTTCATAATATGTTATTTGTATATCAAATTAATGGTCATGAAAATTTGCCATCAGAATTAGACATCTTAAGATAATCAACTTCGTATTAATATTTGCCGTATTGATTTAACCTACATATTACTACACATGTAATAGTATCTATACATATGTACTGTTTTGTAAATGCTAGAAGAATATTTGTTTCTTCTTGTTTTCTCTTATTATTTTGTAATGTAAACACATGTAACAGCCTCGTTCAAACAGTTGTTATATTGAATCCTTATTCTGTCATATGTTCATATAAAATGATAAAATAAATGGATATTGGATTGTATTGAGTTCTACTGAGATGGGTTAACAGGTACCGGTTTAATAGATCAAGTGACCATGTGGGTAGTTTTAACTATTCAACATTATAATATTGACAAACATTCTTACAATGTTTTTACTGGTACAGACATTAGGCATCAGGTGTATTAAAAAGCAGCTGTTGATGACAATGTCAGCGCATAATGGGCAATCACAATTTAGCTCTACTTCAGTACTTTGTGCTCACGTGCATGCACTTAATCAGCTAAGAGCAAATGTTTGAGGGATTGCAAGTAGCTTCTCCCATCTCCAATCAAGCGTACCACACTCTTTGATTCATTGAAACAAAGAAGCGATTGATCTGCCCATGCCCCAAATAAATTTAAATCAGACTGTAAATATTCACAATTATGTGTACTGTTCACTTCTCTATAAACCATAGTTTCTACTCAAGGATTGGAAAATTTGAAAATCTAAACTATTAACACATTTTATAATGTAAATTCCTTACCCCACCCATTTTCTTATACAAATGCTGATTATTTGGGCAAGAAAAACAAAGAACAGAAAAAAAGTGGCATGCATCAATACGTATTCACCCTTACCAAAATATTGTAAATTGATGATATAAAATCAATTAATTAATTTTCATCCGATTTTCATTGAAATAAAATAGAGAAAAGTAGAAACTTCACAGAACGCTCAACACGGCAAAAAGGAAAATGTTGCAGGCTCGGTTTGATTGAGCCTGTTAATGGACGGTAGTGGAAATGCATGCTACCGTCCACGCCCTCTAGCCCCGGGTTGAGCTGAACTCAACATTTACACATGCTAAAAGTACAAAAAGCAATTTAGTGACATCCGCAGATGTATTCAAACGGCGATGAACATGGAACCTTCAATGATACACGTGTTGATGAGTGTAATTCCATGAAGAGCGGCGTTTAGTCCCCAGATAAAGGAAAGGGTTTGCCCCAAACGAGAAAACAATGGGCAGAACTAAACAAACTGGAATTTAGGAATCCGATTTTTTGTAGGAACACAATTTGGCAAACATTTGAAAAATGGCGTAACTGCATCAAGGGGAAATAACTTTAATGCAACTAAATATATCATCATGATATTTTATAGACAATGTGTACGTAGTATGTATTTATTGTGATTAAAATCCATTTTAAAACAATATGAGACTGGAATTATAAGCATTCAATAGGAGAGCAAGCCAAAAACCAAAAAGAGAATATATACGAATAACATTTACAGAATGTATGATTTAATGTGCATTACATTGCTGTTAAGGGCCATTAAGTTTACTCTTAAATGAAAACGTACACAACCTGAACATTTAATGGGCATTAAATCAAATTTAAGGGCCATAAATAATCCTGTTAAATTCAAAATATACAAAATTTCACTATTTTTTCAAAGCCATTAACTATTTTAGCTACCAAACTAAATTTTTAATGGCATGATCTATGGTCAAAAGTGGGTGTTTTAATGGTATTTTAACATGTAACCCATTAATATTGTGAAACCTGTTAAATAAGGTGATGCAAGAACTAATGGGGTTAATTAACGGTTTTTCCTATTTTAATGGATATTTTACAGGGTTTTAAATGGTGTTTAATGGTATGTACATCCAGTAGTGTCACCACCACCACAATATACCAGATCAATAACGACAAAGCGCCTAGCAGTACAAACGAGCGAGCACATGCTACAGCAAGGCCACTTATCAAATAAAATTAGTTTTCTAATAGTTACTATTGAAACTGAAATCATGTTTTAAAGTAGTATACCGGTGGATGATAGTTTTCTTGTACAGAGATTTTCTTCACATACGCATATCCACTTTCCATAGTTTCGTTCACACTCCAGAGATACGATAGTCCCTCACATACGCCTGTCACATTCGACACACGTCCGCCAACAAGGTCATTCTGTGAAAACAAGAGATTTACAAAATAGTATAGTGTGTCATTCAACTGTTGGCTTGACATTTAGATCAACTGAGTAATATGATGGAATTTACTTTATCAAACAGCTGGATGGGAGATACCTTACTTATGACCTTTACGGATCTGACTGGATAGTGCAGTAGTTTTTTTAATATAATAATAAGTCAGGCTTCAGATCTAAACAAAGAAGGTTCGAACCTATGATGAAGTGCATCATTCAATAATTGCCTTTAAATAAGTAGTCGGTTTTATTTTTCAAATGATCTTCATTTTTGCGGGCTTTACTTTGTTTACTTTATATATAATAAAAATTGTATTTCACAACATAACTGATAATTCTCAAGTTTATAGTTTACTTTCGCTTTTCTTAATCATTTCAATGTCATGATCCTAGTATTTTAGGCAGATACATTTGGGCTCTTTAATTGGATCTGCAGCATTACCGATAGCGCTGAACTGTTATACAATGGCGCAACCATGCAACAATGACACTATAAAAATGATACAGAGATTCAAACAATGAACTGATATGTCCCAAACGAAAACAAAAATCGATTACTATTTGGTTATTTAACATTGTTATGTACAATACGGTGATATATTTGGACGAGTTCCCAGTTGAGAAAATCATACTGGACGAGCCGCTAGGCGAGTCTAATATCGTTTTCCCAGCTTGGGTCGAGTCCAGATATATCTCGTATTTTGCACTTTAATATTAAATAACCGCTTTTTAAAAATTGATTCACAGAATAATGTATTTCTGCCTTCCTCATTTCAAGACGCATAATCAGACTCTGTACATAGAGCGCATACTTCACCCGATTTACATTCGGAACATTTTTACTTGTATCGGGCTTTATCGTATGTTTAATATGGGGCTGCTGAACCGTCCAAATACAGAAATGCACAGTATGCACGTACGTTCAGTATGGTAATATATTGTACGGTCACGTGTTGTAAATTAACGTTCACGATTAGATAAATAGAATAGATATAGAATAAAGTATACTATTAGTAAATATAAATTAGCTATACTATAACAAACGACTATCAACATACCGTCACTAATCAAACTGTCTAATGATTTGCAAATTGATTATGCCAATAGTGTTCTAATTGTATACTAATTATGGATGGTCATTCGTATGCTAGATATATACTGTTGATAGTATATCAACTGTTTACTACTAACAAACTATTTATTTTGTTCCATCAGAAAATAAATTTGATGTAATTTTTTGAATGTTTTATTGACATTTAACAAAGCAATGAGTATGACATGGTGCAGTATACATGAAAGATTAGTTATTCATATTTGTTTTATTTAATAAACCGTTAATGCAGACAAAATAGATTTTCATTGTAATTTTCAGTGACATTTATTGCAGGCAGCATAAATGTCTCAACTATCTTGAAATGGACAGTGTTGAGTTGATACCATACCGATACTGATGACAATTACATACAAAGCCCAATAGTTCAAATTAATCTAATCAATTTAAAGAAATAACTTGCTTTAGTCAGTAATGTCAAAATAAATTTGGCATCTCTTCATGTACAAACGACTGTATATGAACTCAATGATATGTGCACATTTGAACTTACCGCCCGTAAATGCACCATGTACATTCAGTTTTACCTTACACAAGCCTAAAGCTAATCTTTACATACAGTGCAACCTCTCCAGAGCGGCCCTTTCTATAACAAAAACATCTTCAAAACAGCATCAACAAAGTTTCCCATAGCTGAAATTTATTATCAATTTAACCTCTATTGAGCGAAAACCTCTCAACAGAGCTCAATACCTGCATCTCCAAAGGATGTTACTCTGCAGAGGTTGCGCTGTATTCAAACACGACCAGCAAGTAACCTGCATACAAGTAAAGCTAAATCTATCGCGGGTTATTTTGCAATAAACCACTCGCATGCAATTACGTCATCCGGTCCAGATGCGTACTAGTATGTCGTGTTAGAATCGAAATAATAAGTTACCAATTGTGATTTATCGTAGAATAATCCAAATGTTTTTGTTCTGATGCGAAACAATGTCAGAAATTGACCGGTCTATTTTTGCCTCCAAAGCATGTACTTGATCTTTTTTCTGACCTGTTTAGTGGGAGAAAAAATTAACCGGTCAGTTCTTTCAACCCTGGGCAGTACTTGACCTATCAGGTGAGGAGAGATATTGACCATTCAGTTTTTTCCGTAGCGAGTATATAGTACATGACCTATCATGTGGGGGGAGAAATTGGCTAGTCAGTTCTTTCACTACTAGTCTGTGCTTGCTCTGTCAGGTGGTGGAAGAAATTCATTTAGTTTATTATAATACGTTAAAGCAGATTTCATAACGTCTCAAAAACAAATGATCGCTGATTAAGAAATCTAATGGTTACATCAAACAATTATCATTATGGCACGTGCAAACAAGTATGACATCATCTCACTTTGATAATCGCCGCATCTTTGATATGTCGGCATCATGGCTTTCTGGTTAGGAAATAAACATGAACATGTGTTAAAAACCAACAACATTCACAATGAGATGTGTGAAATTTTATCGCATATTTTTCTCACTTCGACTTAACGAGTTTACAATGCACTTGAATTCTATTGACGGGACTGAGAATTCCTTTTGACATATCCGGAATCTCGGTAAGTCAAATTTTGACGTAACCGGAGTTGAAGTACATATGCAAAGAAGGAAATTTGACGGGACTTGAAAATTACTTCGGCTTAAGCGGAATTTCGAGGTAAGCGAGTTTGAGATACCGAGTTTCGACTGTACTTCCCTCCTAGCATATACTTGACCTATAAGGTGGTGGAAGAAATTGACCAGTCAGTTCTTTCCTTCCAATCCAGAACTTGACCTATCAGATGGGGATGAAATTGACCGATTAGTTCGTTTCCTAAGAGTCAGAACTTGATGTGACAGGTGAGGGAAGAAATTGACAAGTCAGTTCGTTTCACTCTAGCCAGTACCTGAACTGTCAGATGTCGAGAAGTAAACGATAGGTTAGTAATTTCCCCCAAAGCCAGTACAGGAACTGTCAGGTAGGGAATGAAATTGACCAGATTTTTCCACACCAGCAAGTACTTGACCTTTTAGGTTGTGGAAGAAATTGACCAACCCGTTTTTTTCCTTATTAGAAGTGCCTGACCTGTCAGGTTGGGGAAGAAATGGACCGGTCGGTCCTCTCTGTCCCTAGTCAGTATTTGACCTGTCAGTGCTCCCCCACCCCCAACCAGTACTTAACATGTCAGGTATGGGAAGGAATTGACCGGTCAGTTTTTCCAAATAGCCAGTACTTGACCTTTCAGGTGGTGGACAAATTGACTAATCAGTTCTTTTCAGGTGGAGAGAAGAAAATGACTGGTCAATTCTTTCCCTTCTAGCATATACTTGACCTATCAAGTGGGGAAAAATTGACCAATCATATATCAGTTGTTTCCCACTATCCAGTACTTGACCTATCAGATGAGGGAATATTTAAAAAAAAAAACCCAGAAAGCTGACACTTTTCTTAATCTTGTAGAGCTTTAATTATAATTATTGTTTATAATGTCAGATTTCTACAGACAGAAACAAACATTCGTCTTGAACGCAGAGAATGTTTCAAACGAAATTGTTGTCTCAACTCCAAAAATTAGATTTGATCTTAAAACTGATGTGTGAAAAATACAATGTATTTAAATTAAAATAACAATAAATTTTTTTTGGAAAAGGCCGACAACGAAGCTACATTTAGTATTCCGAACTTTTAGATACAACTGCAGAAAATCATCTAGGTTTAACACGCATTTAAATGGTGAAGAACAAAGCAATATCATAAACAAATACTTCCAGGCAACAGTTTACAGTTTCGACTTGCTATTTTCATTAAAATATGTCCTAATTTTATTGTTCTAAATACTCTGAATCAACAAGGCAAATATCATGTAAAAAACGACATCTTTCTCTCTGGGTAAGACAAGCCTAGATTTAGCCATTTTCACAGGGCAAAAAGTAACATTAAGGTAGTTCTGCACGTTTAATAAACCGGAAGTGATGGCGTCACGCCATTTTTCCGAAAAACGTAGAATAAAGATTGGATTCGGCGTACGGAACAGAAAATCATTTTATGAATTAATTGCAACCTGTAAGTAAATCTATTACAATGGCACTGTTGCTATATTGTAAAGTCAAAATATGATATTAAAACATATCACTCGTTAAATAATTCAAAATAACGTCTTAAAATTAGCGTGAAATGTCCGGTTTACTTTAATCATGGTCAAATATCTCAAAAAAAAAAAAAGCACACGGACCTATATATTTTATTTCATCAAATTATAGGCCATGTCTTTATTTACAACTGTGAGAAGTTTCATCAAAATCTACATTGTAGAACAATTTCTATTCGCAAAATTGTTATGAAAGTTATGATTTTCCCACAGACTCCCATTATGAAATATTGAGTGAGATCCCTATTTTTTCAAATCAGTCTAGCAAAAAATCAAGCAAACAACCCTATCTTTTTTATTTGCTTGATTTTCTAGGTACATTCTTAAGTTCTGAAAAATCAGTGTTTAATCAAATTCTACATTGTAGAAATAATTTCGATCCAAACGTGCAGAACTACCTTAATGTAGAAAACAGATGCAGGCAATAATTTCATGGCAGAACTATTGTTTTCAACAAAAAATTCAACAAATGCTTTCTCAGATTTTCACTGAAAGGACAAGTTAAACTGAAAGCAGAATAACCTACGGCATACACTTCGATTGGACGACAGCATAAGATAAGATAGATGCTGCTTTCCAGTCCCCGTATCAGTTGTTCCAGTCACAATATACATACATCAAAATTGCAGTTAACCTAGTATACTTGTAACGTTGTAGCACAATTTGTTGAACAGTATAGATATGAGCCGTGCCATGGGAAAACCAACATAGTGGCTTTGCGACCAGCATGGATCCAGACCAGCCTGCGCATCCGCGCAGTCTGGTCAGGCTCAATGCTGTTCGCTTTTAAAGCCTATTGGACTTGGAGAAACTGTTAGCGAACAGCATGGATCCTGACCAGACTGCGCGGATGCGCAGGCTGGTCTGGATCCATGCTGGTCGCAAACCCACTATGTTGGTTTTCCCATGGCACGGCTCAATTATTATGTTGCGACAACAGAATTATTGAGGCACTTTATAAAACTTTATAGTATACCACTGCATAGTGAACCTTATAAGTAAGACAAATGTTTTTTTTATAAACATGTTTAACAGCTTTTGATTACTAAAAAATATGTTATGCTATTATCAATACACATACTAATCAAACGATCATTTTAATATAAAGTTATTAAAAAGCATATTCCACTCTAATGTCTATCTTGTCCGAAACGAAAAAGACCAGAAAAAAACGGTGGAAAATAACGCTTGAATGTTGCAAAAAATGAATGTACAGTTAGAAATAACTAGTTTACATAACATTAACGTTACATATAGTTTCATATATATTTCTAAATTATGTGTTTTTATAATAAAAGTCTGATCTCATAATAAATGCTTTGTTAACAAAACTTCCTAGGCTTTTTAATGTTCGGCTATTTTCCGAATTCAACAGTTCTATGAATTTAAACATATTTGGACGTTTCCAGTAATATAGAGGTAACAATTGTTTTCTAATTTCAGAATATATAACACATTCTAGTACAAAATGATATTCGTCTTCTATTTTATCACATATAATACATTTACGTTCATTTAAAGGTGTACTGACTGGTTTATTCCATCTGGCGGTTTCAATGCAAAGTCTATGAGATGATAATCGTAGCCTAGCTACACTTATTCTTAATTTTGATATATCTATTACATCGAGATATGGTTGAAATTTAAGATCAGCAATGTTTTTATAAAAAAGTGCTCTACTAGAGTCATTTAGTCTACTTCTCCAATTTTGCATAAATTGATCATTTATTCGTTGTTTAATCAACAAAAGAAACATATTCATATCACCAACTGTTTGATAATACCAAACATCAGGGAATCCAAGTGAAAATAATAAATCTCTTAACAACGAGCACCAGTTTTTCGTCCTTGGTTTATCTATAATATCTTGATACAACATATTATATATGATTTTAATATATTTTTTAGAATCTGATTGTAAAATTTTTAACCAAAATTAAACGATTGCATAATATCTATAATTTTGCAACGGTACCCTACCTAGTTCGCCATAAACAAAGTCGTCTTGGGTTGTTTTTTTTGACACCTAACAGACGCTTACAGTACTACAGATGTGCTCTTTCTACTGCGTTTCCACTATGGAAGCCCCACACTTCACACCCGTAATTTAATATAGGTACAACTAATTTATCAAAAAGATCTAATCTGTGTTTAACAGGAATATTTGTAAACTTGTGTATGTACTTATTCATTTTAAATATTGCTTTTAGCGATTGACCAGCGAGAGTTTTCTGGGCTTCAAAAAATGAACCCCCAGTGGAAAACACTATCCCAAGATAAACAAATCTGTTGACAATTTCAAGTATTTGATTACCATACGTAAAATTAATGTTATTTGGCAATCTTCCACCTTTACGAAAGATCATAACTTTCGTTTTTACTGAGTTTACAGACAATTTCCATCTATTACAATATTGATATAACAAATCTAAATTTACTTGTAACTCTTCACTACTATTTGCAAAAACGACAATATCATCAGCATACAATATAATAAACATTTTAAACATATATGTATCAATTCCCTCAACACCATTTTCTATATGCATGCTTTCTAAATCATTGATAAACATGGAAAAAAGAAAGGGAGACAAAGATTCCCCTTGTCTAACCCCAAGGTCACACTGAAAACTATCGCTTATTTGGTTCATATATTTCACTCTTGACTTGACATTATTATACATAGACTTTATTATGTTAAGAATATTACCTCTTATACCTAATCTGATTAATTTCATCCATAAAATTTCTCGGGTTATATAATCAAAAGCTTTACTGAAATCGAGAAATGCACAATAGAGCTGCTTATTAGTAGTAATATAATGTGTAATCAATCCATACAATACAAATATATTATCTGAAGTACCCATTTTCGATCTAAAACCTGACTGCGCCTCTATATATACACCATACAATTTGGCCCATTCACAAAGTCGGTTATTCAATATCCTGGTAAAAAGTTTACCTAAAGTACTTAATAAAGTAATACCACGATAGTTATTTACATCGTTAATACTTCCCTTTTTGTGCAAGGGGACAACAAAGCCTTCAGACCATGACTTCTGGGAAATATCCAGTTTCAAATATTTTAATAAATAGTGCCAACAAATGCGACGAAATAACATTCTTACCATGTATAAAAAATTCATTCAAAAGCATATCTGGACCTCCAGATTTATTAGTATTCAATTCCTTAATAGATTTTAATAACTCTTCCAGTGTAAATGGCACATTTAACTCTTCAAACATTACACCAAATTCATCATTTTCGTATCTCTCAATAAAATGTAACACATCTTCATCTGGTGTAAAAAAATGATCTCCAGGACAATTAACAGCTTTAAAATATGTCTCAAAGGAAATACTTGTCTCTTTCACATTAAATGAACTCTTTAACAATTTCCAATACAATTTTGCATTTTTTTCCCTAGCGACTAATAAGTTATGTGTCTCATTTTTATCATAATCAAATCTAGCCTTTCGTAACACAGTTTTGTGTTGTGAACGAATATTTACCATATTAACTCTATTTTGTTCACTTTTGTCACGCCTGTATGCGTTTAAAGCAATATAAAATAATCTACGTATATTTTCACACTCGGGAGTGTACCATTTATTTGAATGATTGTCATTATTAACATACACACTGTCAGGCTCATTACTTCTTACGTTTCTTTTACAAATAGGGGAGACTACTCCGTCAAAAATATCTGAGAATTCACTAATGCAGTTATCTATATCAGTTTTACATGTAGACGTATTTACATTATTAACAAAAGATGTCAATGTATCTAAAGTATCATTTGCCGTTAATCGGTCCTGATAATCCTTTACATTATCGCTGTTCCAAACATATTTGTACGATATATTTTCATATATTTTTTCGTGTTCTGAACTATTTGAACAAGGATTTTTAAACGTAAACATAAAATCAACTATACAATGATCCGACAAGATGTTGGGTTCATGTACTTCAAAGTAATCAATATTTGCAAATAAAATCTGAGTAGTTATTACATAATCTACTAATGAAGACCCTTGAGAATTTACACATGTCTGACGGCCAAGAAATTTGTCAGCACTTGTTTTTCCATTAACTATTCTAAGCCCAGTCTGCTTACAAAGATCTAACAAAAGTAACCCTTTGTTATTAACACGCCATGTATCTTGTGAATAACGTTTAATTTCTGTATCAACAGAATAATCTTCTGGTAAAACATCATGATTAGATATATTATCAGAAACAACAAAATCTTCCAAAATTAGTACTTGAGTTCAGATCTCCGCAAAGTGCAAATTTAAAACCATTTTCATATTTTGAATCTAGACTTACAATAAATTCTAACAATCTGTCATATGTATGCGAGTCTTGTATTGCTTGTCTACTACTATTTTCAGGCTAAACGAAACACAGACACATAAGTAAATCATTTTGCAATCCTAGCAAGCTACCGTTTATTTTTATACAGATAATATCATCTTGGCTCTGAAACACAAAAGTATCATCAGTGACAAATTTATTGCGAATATAAATAATTATACCGCCCGAAGCCCTTTTACTTGAAACTTTATTTTCTGACCTATGTAACACAAAGTATTCAAAATCATTAACCATTAAATCAGAAAATTGATCAGTCCAAGTTTCAGTCAACAATACAATGTCATGATTATTAAAAACAGTTTTTAACTCCAGTGATAATACTTTATTTGTCCGTTTTGTGCATAATCCCTGGACATTCAATAATGCGCATCGTAGCTGAATGTTTTCGGCGTTGGCCTAATGCCCTACATCTACACCTGCACGGGAATCACCTGTAGTCGCCGAACCATGTAATGATTGACTGTCCTGTGTGGTAGTATGGCTATTTATAGAACAGGGTTTTACCGGATTACTAGATTTGTCAATACACGACTGTTTACTATTTGCACCTGTCAAACGTACCCGAGAGTTACTCCTTGAAGCGCTGGCATTTCGCTTGGAAAGTCTGTGGGAATCGGACCTTTTTTTTCAGACCTGGACCTTTTCACGGAAGGAGTACGTGTAACACGTGGACGGCCGCGTGCACGTAATGGAGACTCGATTGTTTTTGGCACTGTGTTTTCACTGTCTGAATTTAATTTTGAGTCACCCGTGTTCACAAGTTGAACCGTGGCATTACATGATGGATGTGTATTTGGGGACTGTACAGATTGTGCTGGATTACTTTCTTCGGATAAACCGAGTGACTGAGACTGTTTCCACCGGAGGATTTACGTTACTGTTCACCGGAACTTGCAGGTTCATTTGAGACAAGTTATGTGGGTGGGGGAATAGATTTGGCATTAGAAGGGGCATAGATGGCACTGGTCCCTGGACATAGGGGGAGAAGCCAGCCATGGTATGGAATTGATTTAATTGCTGCTGCAATTGCATCGGGCTAATCATGGGATTAGAAAGTAAATGTCTGTTAATATCAGCCTGACGGAGACTTAGCTGGGTGGTCGTAACTGGGACTGCATTGTAATTCGGGACTGGATTATGTGTTGGATTTACAGGGGCAGATAGTTCGGATGGGACGAGTGGTTCTACACTTTGTGGCACCGGTAAGTTATTTTGATTTTCTCTCACAATGTTTCTGTTACTGAATCCTCGATTGAGTTCTAAAACTTCAAGCCGATCACTGATCTGCACATCATGTGTATACATAATTTGATCAAAGTTGACTTTATCTAACTGTGACAGTCTACTAGCGTTCGTGTATTTGTTCCATTCCGGGAGCTCGTCTTTAACAACCCGGCCATTTTTAATAAGCTTTGCCGGATACACTATTTGTAACTTGGTGTCTTGGGGTGAATTCTGTTTTAAGTCCTTGTACAGTGGCCAAAGGCGAGAACGTGCCTCTTGAGTTTCCTTAGGGTAATCATGATCAACACAAAAACCTGTGTTCTTTAGCTTATTGGCTCTGTCCATAATCAACTCTATATCACAGAAGTCTCTAAAGTTCACTATTATTGGGTGGCGCTAGACATTTCTACTACGATCAAATCTACCCAGTCTATGTGCTCTTGCTAGATATATGCGCCAGGGATCAATGTCTAAATGGTTCGACATAAAGTCTCTCACCAATTGAAAACAATTTTCGCCTCTTTTTTCAGAAATACCTCTAATGATTGTTTCTCCTTGATCTTGCTTCCATATCTATAGACCTATATGCAAGAGTTTTCATAAAGTCTGTATGCGTGTTCGTTACTTGCACTATCTGTCCTAGTTTCTCACCAACACCTGTGAGCGATTTCTCGAACCTGATTAATCCTTGATTACAAATATTTTGTTCACTTCTAATCCCTTTCAGTTCATCAAACATATATATCAGTTTATCGTCAATAGAACTACTGACAAAATCGTCTCTAGAAATGCCTTTTCTTTCCCGTGCAAAATAAAAGAGATTCCTTTGCACGAATATAAAATCTGATAAAAATAACTTTCTGTTATGTTTAAATTCAAAGGTTGTAGCATACGACATGTGCACCTTCAATATGTATTTGTTTTAGTGTATCTTTATATCTTTCCCCGAATGAGCATCAGATGTTTTATTTTCACATGTGACGAAGTCATAAATAAAGCTTGACAACCATGTGCTTAATGTATCGGCATGTCTATGAGCCGTACCATGAGAAAACCAACATAGTGCGTTTGCGATCAGCATGGATCCGCGCAGTCTGGTTAGGATCCATACTGTTTGCTAACAGTTTCTCTAATTGCAAAAGGGTTTGAAAGCGAAAACACTATTTTGGTTTTCTTATGGTGCGGCTCAGTAATATACTGATTTATCATTCTTGATGTACAATTTGGAACAAAATTTTAACTATTTTTAATTTATATTCTGTTAAGTACAAATACAAATTGTATATACATGTAGTTCCATAATGATAGAATTGTGTGTTTCTATAAACACATAGAAGGAATTTATACCACCAAGTCACTACCACAATACACCATATCTACAGCATAACGCCTTATTAATATTTTAAACACTTCCAAGTTCAATTGTGAATGCAAAAATGACACCACTAGCCTGTAGGAGAATGGACAACATAAATGGTACCTATTACATTCCGTTTTGATAATTTGTACGATTATCTTTGATTTTAAGACCATTTGAATTAGTTCAACATCCTTTTACGTTCTGACAAGATTATTTTGTCTACTCATTAACCATGTGATATCCTTATCACCAGTAACTGGAACCATCAATGCTATGCGTTTCTTTTTAAAAAAAAGATGATACATGTACATTTAAGTCTCATGTACTTGCTGGGATGGATTATCTGCCGTAGAGTTATTTTTCATTTTAAAACATTTATACTACATTGAGAATGATAATATAATATAAACTCCAAATTTGAAGGAAGAAAAAATATTCTAAAGGTGTAATTTGTGTTTTTGTAAAAATATTTTCGCATTGCGTAAAAATATTTACCTCCAGAATGTCCTATTTTGAACAATTTTGTGTATATATATTTCGAGTAGCAACGGTCTGTTAAGTTTCGCATTCAAAAATTAAAATTTAAAGGAAGGCAGATGTATCATCACTTTGCATGATCCTTAAGAATGTATAATGAAGCGTTATATTTTTTGAATCCTGGGACTTATTATTTTAGAATTTGATAATCTGTTGGAGATTTTTTTTTGTTACGTAGAGTAAAACTGATATAAAAACAGTTCTGATGTTTTGAAATTTAATTTTGTTCGTATTGTACAGGTTTTTTATGTTTTTATAATTTAAATAAATTTCCTTTTCACAAAACGATGCTATTTTTGGTACTGCATAAATCTGCTCTTTCCTCAAGTGTTTTACCTTAATAATTAAATGTTAATCAAGTTATCTGGGTTGCACAACGGAAGGAGAGTAAACAAGATTTTTAATTTTCATTTTGTTTCAACCCTCTGAAAAATCATTTCTGTAAACACAGTTTTCACAATATTCCTAAAACAATTTAAGACACGTATTTATCGTGTTTAATGAATAAACTTATACTTTATAAATGCAGATGAAATATTATTAAGAGAAAATATAATGTTTTATTCGAACACTTCGGCAACTGAATTAACATATTTTCTTCCACTAGTGTTCAAAACAAATCCGTTGACTTACAAAAGCTGTTGGGAACAAGGTTTTATTGATCATTTATACTGTAACTGAAAATATCTAAACAAATCTTCCTCTGAAGTCTCAAATTATCGCCAGAGAAAACATACTGTAAAATATTACAGAAACTGCATTTTAGTCTTACGGATCCCATTTAAGTCGTCGACATACTTTTTGATATCTAACTATCTTAAAAACTAACTTCGAAAAAGCAACAAGTTGATCCTTTCTAACACAACGCTTCTCTAACTACATTAATTATTGAAATAAAAATCAAACCTTTTGCAGAACTGTAGCAGCACATCTATTAATTCCAGGATGTTGATGCTCCACTTTGAACGTCCCCGTCTTTATCCCCTTAACTATCTTTACACCGGACAAGATAGCTATTTTGCTAAACACCAAAATCACAGTAAGAGTATAGACAATTTTTAGCTCCATGACTTAATAAGTCCGAGTGACTTGAAGGAAAGAAAAATTGTGCGGGGACAGAAAGTGGTTAAAAACTTCAAACAATTTACATGTAATTTTATATTCAGTTTTAATATTTTATAGCGGTTGCTTGGTGAAAGACGAAACACGTCATAGATCGTGACGAACATTTTTTGATATTTTTCAATGATTCTTTGAAAACAGAAAACTTTAAAACGCTTAATAACTTCTGATGTTCGAAAAACATTAGCAAAATGGATTATGACAAGGGAAAGGTTATTGTATTTCATATTAAGTAGGTTCTTTCGCCAGATAAGCAATGCTTATTACTTCTATAGCTGTTTTTCTTTTTGTTTTGTTTGTAAATTAAAAAAAAATATCTTAAGGAAACTCTTATACACATGTATTTAATATAGTACCGTTGTGAAAAATATCAACCATACACACGTTTGAGCTTGTAAGTTTCCACGGCGTTTTGTTCTTCTATAGTAGGGGTCATTTTTGGGATTCCTCCCCTCCAAACGTTTCTTACAAGATTCAGTTTTGAATGTCGTTCTTGACACAAACAGTCTTCGAAACACTATTTAATGCTCAATACACGGCGCTTTGTTTATTAATTATGTAGTTGCGTTTTTAATGCTGCGTTTTGTTTAAATTCCATTATAGGTATATTTTTTGACATTTTGGTAGAAACAAATGTGAAGAAGGTTGTACTTGGTGAAGTGCAAGTCAATTTGTATATGGTGAAATGTGACTAGAGAAATCTCTCATAGAAGATACAGGACCGACCCCTACTTTCCTCATCATTTTATGTTAGTTTTATCATAATTCTTCATTTGTGGTGAGCATTTGTTCTCTAAAATGGGTCTACCTATATTTTGCAGTTCTTTAAAAAGTATCAGTATTACGTAGAATATATTAGTTAAATCTTAGGTAATTGTAAAGAATATTTTACAGTCACACAAGCAAACCTTTAATTTTATACAGTCAAAGAGACATTGGAGAGTGCAGCTTCGTGGACACAGTCTGTTAAACCACGCTGTACAAGTTCCTCTTCGTCTGGCATAAGCATTGCTTCTTTAAAACTAACACCAAAGCAAAATATCGTTATTATTATGCCACACTAATACTCTTGTCATGCACATGTACACGTTCAAGAATACTTTGCAGAATGAATTGCAAACAATTACACATTGAACATAAGCAAAAATACATTTTCACATTGACAAATTTCATGAATGTAAAACATATAGATAAAAAAAGACAAACATATACACTAGTATTGCACAAGGACTTTTATCACTGAGTCACCGGCCTTCACGGAGACGTCCTTAATGTACTTGGAGTTACCTCCTTGGCTCAGGGGATGTATAGATGGATAGCTCTAATACCTATAAATTAAGCAATACTGAATTTAAGGCTTGCAATGCTTTTTAAAGTGAAGAATAAGTTTGTCATAAAACTCATAAATCTTATCCGCTGTGCTTTAAATCATCACAGGGGAGCTTCAAAAACACATCATATCTTGTCAAAGGCGAAGTGTATGAATTTATACATGACAAATTTTAGTAATTGAACATTCTTAAAAAAATGAAATTAGATACTATATTAAAATACTACCTAATTATGTTGCTATATACTATATAGGAACAAAAATGGTGTTGTTTTGTTGGCATTACGAGCCGAGCCGAGCCGAGCGATAATGTATCTTAAGCAGGCGCATGCCCGGTATCATTTTGTCATAACCCCCAACCCTTCTCCGAATTTTTAAGGTGTCGTAACGGACAGCGTGGCTTCAAATGTACGTAGACTTACAATAATGACCGCCTTGATAGATATCAGAATCATTGTTTCTTGTTTTGCTTCTCAAAAACTAAGAGATATTTTCATACAAACATGGTATGCGGAAATAGAAAGAACATCAAATACAAATATGTATAAGCTCTATAAAACTGTATATAAACGAAGCACGTATATCAATATTTTACCTACATATTTATGTAAAAGAATGATGTCGTTTTTAACAAGAAACCATCGTATACCAATAGAAGTTGGAAGATGGAGAGGAACACTTTCAAACGAAAGAAAATGTTTATTCTGTAATGATATTGGTGATGAATTCCATTATGTATTAGTATGTTCACACTTTAATGATATAAGAAAGAAATATATAGACAAGAATTATTACCAACGACCAAATATCATAAAATTTGGAGCATTACTTTCTAATGATAACTATAAAGATCTTAAGAACTTATTAAGTTTATTTATGAATAAGATAATGAAAACTATAAATGTTTAAGGCAACTGTATAATTGCTATATATTGTGAAATAGTACCTTATTGTTTGATACGTATATGCTGAAATACTATTTCATTGCCTGATACATTTACGCTGAAATAGAATTATTTCATTGTTTTGTTAGTACATTGTACTGTAATGGTAAATTTGTTATGTACTAAAAACTATTTGTCTAGATGTATTTTTTATATCAATGTCCTTGGTTACATGAATCATTGAAATAGTAAATTTGTTATGTACTGAAAAGTATTTGTATATATGTATCTTTTGAATGAATGTTCTTGATTACATGAATCATAATCTTAGAAACCATTTAAACAGAAGATAATCTGGCGTTTCCTTAATACTAGCTAGTTTTCATTAATAATCAACATGAAGGAAACCGCAAAGCCTTTGGAAAGCTGCAATAGTAAACAAATAAATTTTAATTTTATATCGCGATGGTAAATAATCTAAATTGTCTTCAGAAACAACACATACATTTATGATCCATGTAACAATTAATTATATAGTGTATAATAAATTCGGCTGCCGGTTCTTAATATATCGCTGCACTTAACATACACATGTTACCGCCATTGATATTGTTTGAAATGTTTTTCTTTACTGTGATGCTTTGCTGTTCATTATGTATGAGCCTAAGTATTGAAATAATAGTTGAAAAGAAAAAAAGAAGCTTTGTTGTTAACCATTTACCAAGACATATGATACTCCTTAACTTACAGTGATACAGTTTCCTACCTTAAGTTTGTCCCTGTACATGTATTACTAGGCATAAAACAGTATTGATCAGCTTCTTTCCATATAAATAAATAATAACCTTTTCCATGTATTTATTTTCAAGTCTCAAAATGTCTTGTTAAATGTGTTTTGAGTAATTTTTAAGTCTCGTGCCAGAACGAGTATATAATGTCCGATGTGTTTTAAAACGCACACGAAGAAAATCAAACACAATTGTAAATGTTTGCAACATGTTACTACGTACACAGTACTACACAGTATGTATGTATATTAATGACGTAGTTAATCTGGCGTCATCTATTTACTAACCAGTACCATGCTAAATCTATGCGATGAAACTCGTCAGTTTCGGTTGCCTCCTGATACGTTAAGACAAGATTATATTCACTATCTTAAGAGCTACAATGTTTTAATGTTTTTAAGTTAGTCAGCAAGGGTATTTTGAGATGTGACGTTAAGAACGTCCTGAAAGCAGCATGACGTTGTTGTGCATGGCGTGTATTTTTCAAGTCATTAATGGAACAAATTATGCGTAACATTTACTTAACATCATACATTTGAATATTTAGGAACAGTTTTAAGCGATTTTACTGAAAAATAACTTAATCGTATATTTTTAGTTTTATCACGAGCCTTTTATCTATACACTTCTATATTTTCATGACGCATGGGTGCTTTGGAATTTCCGTTGCCATGACAACAGAAACAACATTTATATGAAAAATAAAGTATAATTTGATTTGTCTTAGATGACACAATTACAATATATTAGTTTCTAGTTTCTGGAGCAACATAAGATAAACAGTGATTTTTCAGTATTTTACATTACTAATTATACAATAGTTATATCATGTCACTAATACAGGTTTTCTCATGGAATGGCCCAAATGTTTACAACGTGTTACTACGTACACAGTACTACACAGTATGTATGTATATTAATGACGTAGTTAATCTGGCGTCATCTATTTACTAACCGGTACCATGCTAAATCTATGCCGATGAAACTCGTCAGTTTCGGTTGCCTCCTGATACGTTAAGACACGATGCATTTAAACATCAGTTAATGCTTGCCCGGTGCGGTTATGGCCTAATTACCGTTAAAGTTAATAAGTCCTTCGGACCACGCACCACGCCTCCCTGGTAATTATGTACTAGTTCAGCAGTTAGACCATACTCGCGCGGGGCAATCAATTTTTAACTTTCAAATAATCATACTGGTCTGTTTATAAAACTCGCGACGGAAATGTACGAAACGGTGCACATTACCACCGGGGCAACGAGGTTGCATAGGAAAAATTGAATACGGACTTATTCTTACGTTTCCATTTGTTTGTTAACATTAAACATCTTAACCCAAGTAAAACTATTTGTGGATAGGATCGTGTATGTGTGAAAAAATAGATATTGATAACTATCTAATTTTAGCACCTATTTACATGTACTACTTAAAACATTTTTATAAAGCACACACAGTGTGTTTATTGCCGAATAATTTCACTTTTTTCTATAGATATATAGAGCCTCCATCTCTCACTGGTTAAGGTCGCCGACTTCAAAATCACCTGCCCCTCACCGGTGTGGATTCGAGCCTCTCTCGGGACGTAGAATTCTTTTTTTGAGGAAGCCATCCAGCTGGCTTTCGGTAGGTCAGTGGTTCTACCCAGTGCCCGCCCGTGATGAAGTATTGTATGAAGGGATACCTGGGGTGGTCTTCTACCGTCAAAACTAAAATTTCACCGTATGACCTAATAATTGTGTCGATGCGACGCTAAACACAACAAAAAATCTATAAATGTGGAAAAAATATTGACACTTTTTGAATATAATTTTGCCGTATTGATCCAGTTTAATAGTACCCCGGAGAAGCTGTGTATCTGTGTATTTCGTACTCAAAAATTTCTAGAATACGCTCATGATTTCAATCTTTTACACCTGTGTTTCAAAATATAAGCAAAACCGAAGAACTATCTGGACCACTGTTTTATTTAATGCATAATTTTTATTATGAACATAAAAAGTAATATTCACTTATCTTGAATCCGTATTTTACGAAAGAAATATCGAAATATTGAGTGAACACTATTTGCAGGTATCATCAAAGTGAATGATTCATTGTATGTAATGCATAAGACTGGCATCAGTTTGAAAGTTCTTTATATATCACTGTCATCAAAACCTCTCATCCATAGCAATTTCTGAAAAGAATTCGAATATTCAAAATCTCTTCTCCCTGACTCAAACGTCTGTTTTGTTTGTTTTTTGTTTGTTTTTTTGTTGTTGTTTTTTTGATGAGCGCAGAGAGAAAAAAGGTTCCATTTAAATAGCACTGCTTCAAACGCTTTACGCTATCTCTTTTCTCTGACTCTAACTGACATTTGCTAGGGTTATTTTAATATCTCTGCCTTAAAAGTCCTCTTTGTTATCACTTTCCGAAAAAAATACAATATTTCTTTTCTCTTATTCTAACTGTGATAGCTGTTAAGAGTCCTTTAAATAATTAATCTTTAATTATAGCTCTTTCTGATTTTTTAATGCCTCAAACTGGTATCAGTCGTTAGAATCCTTTAAAAATCTCTGCCTGTAAAAATTCTCTTTGATAGCACTTTCTGGAAAATAAAAAGAAACATAAACAATATATCTTATCACTGACTTTGACGGCTGGAAAAAATATTGGGCCTATATGTCCGAAGAAAAGAACACCCTAGAAATTGCCTTTGATGGCATTTTTGTTAATGCTCGACAGTCATGTTCAGTGTTACCTACCGTATATAAAAACGGAAAAGTTTGCCATTTGTTTCCTACTTTTTAATATAAACTTGCATTTTTATTTCATTGAAAAAAAATATGAATTTGAGAAGTAAAATAATAGATTACGCCGTGTAGATTTATTCAATTTAAACCTTGCAAAATTCAAAACATTTATGTTATTTCTATAGAATGCGCAAAACCTTTCGTATGCTCTGATATCTTGTTAATATACAAAGGCTATCCTTCTAAAACTTCCGTTTTAGGCTAACAATTGTCGTGTGTATTTCATAAAACTATAATTTACTGTTGACAGATATAAAGATATCCTTTGGAAACATAGAACGCAGTGGTGTAAAAATAGCAAACTCGATTTTACCACATAATCTTATTAAAGACAACCTAGTAGCTTTAATTGAGAAAACAATTGCAAGAGAAAATGTTAATTATCTGGTTTGTAATGAAACTAGAGCATTCTTTTCTAACAGTGCATTTAAGAGATAGGTTTGTGAAGCTCTAAGGTTTCTACTAGATAATATATTTATCAAATTTGGCAATAAAACTTAAAGGCAAGTAATTGGTATCCCGAAAGGAACCAACTGCGCCCCCCTCATTGCTGATTTATTCTTATACTGTTATGAATGGGATTTCATGCTTAGTTTATCCACTGAGACACAATTTGAAATTATTGAAGCTTTTAATGAAACCTCAAGGTATCTTGATGATATTTTAAATATGGACAACCAATATTTTTCAGAAATGGTGAAATATATTTACCCTTAAGAGTTACAGCTTAACAAGGCTAGTTCTTCAGATTTAGAGGCGTCATTTCTGGATTTAAATTTAAAAGAAATATGAATAATAATATAGAAACGAAAATATATTATAAAAGGGACGGTTTTGATTTTGAAATTGTGAACTTTCCACATCTTGATGGAGATGTCCCTCGAGCAACATCATACAGTGTCTATATTTCACAGCTTATTCGTTTTGCAAGAGCTTGCTCAAAGACAGATGATTTTAATGACAGAAATCTTCGTATCACCAAAAACTTTTTACAACAGGGTTACCGTTATCATAAGCTACGGAAAGCTTTTAGTACATTTTACTACAGATGTCGGAACTGTTAGAAAAATACAATACGCCCCTTAAAACACTTTCAAAACTTCGACTTAACACACACGGAATACTATGGAGATGTAGTTTATAAAATCCGGAAAGTTAAACATACCCCTTATTTTAATCAAATATTTGTAAAATTGGTTAAAAAGTTTATCAAAGAGGATACGACGCGAAAATCGTGAAGCACAGTGCATGTTTAGTGACTGACCCCTCTACAGTAAATTGCTACGCTTTCCTATTTGATGGTGCGATGACTCATAAAGTGTAAGACTCCATGATACTTTTCTCCTAAATCCTACATACGACAGACGGAGGGAGTTGATTTTTGTCTTACAGTTTTCTTAGTTGTGCCCTTAAAAGTTAGGCTCTTGTTGCTCTGACTTCAGACAAATTGTTGAGTACATTGGTTGAAATATACCTTAAATTTACCTTAATTTTATGTTTTGCTTTATTTATCAGTTATTTTTGCACTAATGTTTGAGCCTTTCTCAGCGCGGATTTTATTTACATTGTGTTGTTTAACTTGTTGAAAATAGGGTAAGTGTGCGGTTGGCATGCCTTAAACGCGTTTAAACCCCGAGTTTCCTTTATATAGGTTACTGACCGTTCCAAGGCGGTACCCCTATTTTCAACTGGTTGTTTTGTCTGTCTTGTATTGTCTATTGCGTATGTTTTCTTGTTTGTTGTAAGCGTTTTTCCTCCGCCTCACTCCCTTATTGCCCGCTCCTTTCCCTTGCATTTACGCTACTTTTTGCATCCCCCCCTTTACTTTTAGTAAGTTTTCGTGGCTCCTCTTTGTTTTTCGCAGCCGAATCCTAAGACGTTACTGTCTGCGCTATTGTGGTTTACGTTGAAGTGCGACTGTTTCTAAAGAACATGGCATTCCCTTGTACATTCGTCCATGTTCAACTTCCCCTTCGGGTTCCTTCACCCCCACGGCCCCATTTTGCCCTTTGCTATTTCCTTCCCCTCCATCAGTATTTAGCATGAATTAATATGTACTTGTTGGATGTTTGAAGTAACCCGTCTGAAATATTTTTCCATTACAGCTTCTTTTTGTTGTTGGCAAATGCGTGGCTCTGGGGTTGTTTTTTTGTGCTCTGTGCTTCAAAGAAATTTACCCTTACCTATTATCTTTTGATTAAGTCTGTTCGTGAGGTAGTATGAAATGTGCAAATTCCCTCAAACTTTATCTAAATCGGTATAATATGCTGTCAATGAAAGCACTGTTCTAGTAGTTTACGCTTGTGCTGTAATGATTTCAGGATTGTGTGGACGTTATGAAATGCTGTATATGTACAAAAATCAAGCGAGATCAAAAAAAGATATTAGTTAACTGTAATTGTTTTTTTTTTTTTTTTTTTTTTTTTTTGCATTCCATCTTTGAATCAGCTGAAATTATTTTTGCACATTAACATTAGGCTTTTATAAGAACTGGAAACCACTCTTCAAGTGTTTTTGATATATATCTACGTTTGTGTAATCAATTGCATATGCTGGTCTATGAAAGTTAAAACTTCTAAAGTGCTTATTACCTGTGAATTTTATGGTATATGCAATTTCATTAGCAGGATCTTTATGGCTAAATGAAGGGATAACCCATAGTTTTTCTCAGTACATCAAGTATTGTATTTAGTGATTTTGGAGAATCAGACCCCAACAAGATTGGTAAGCGCCAGTTTTCCCAGTTTTTGGTCAATTCGATTTATCCGAGGTGTATTTCAAAGATACATATTTCTTATTACATTAATTTAGTTATTTATGATTGTAATATTTTTAAGTATTCCTTTGGGTGTGCAGATTTTATTTTGAGCAATTAGTTAAAATGTATTTTCTGTATGTACAGAGATGGTCGTGGCTAAAACATTGACCTGAAGGCCTGATACTAGCAGTCCACGTAAATAGTAATAAATTCATGAGCTAAAACTTGCAAAAATATAAAGCAGCAAAGTCATTTGGCAATCTCATGATCTCAAGATACAGTGAAATAGAACACAACAAGTTAGAATGTGCACATGTTGTAAACAGGCGAGCTCCTAAACGGTACGACGATATGTCTAGAATGTTACATGTTTATTGACACTGTCGAACATATGTTCAGTCACAATGTACACCTCACACAAGCATTTTGTAAGTTACTTTCTTAGATATTGAAGTGAAATACGCAGCAAAACTTCTGATTTTATATTTGAACCTTACAAAAGACTCTATGTACATCTGTCAAACGCATTTTTCCCATTCTTTGTTGGTGTTTCACTGTCGTTTATCTTCAGTTAAATGGACAAGATCAATACTAGTGTCAAGGTCGTTAAGTTAGCTTTACAGTGACACCTTGTTCATAAAGCTAATTGAGCCGTGGTGGCTTTGCGGCTGTTCGCTAACGGTTTCTCCATTTTTGCGATAGGCTTTGAAAGCGAACAGCATGGATCCAGACCAGACTGCGCGGATGCGCGCAAAGCCACTATGCTGGTTTTCTCATGGCGCGGCTCAATTTGTTTATATAAGGCGTAGCAGCCAGTGGTCATGGTACTCCTGATGAGCACATGCAGAAGATATTATTGAGTTATTCTACCTACATTAATATTCGATTCTCTATTTGACCATATTGTTAGCAAACATTGGACATGTTGAAGGGTAATGAACTAACTACAATATCTTGCAATTTATGATAGTACTATGGATTTCCTGTATTGGTAATATACTACTTATAATATGCTGATATTAGTGTATTATCCAGACATTGTATAACCACCAGTTTGTTTACTTAGTATAATAGTATAATAGCATCCATTTATTGACGTATAGCAAAATAACATAAAAATCAATAGTTTTCCAATACCATGCTAGTATAAAGCATTTATACTCAGCCGCCGGATGCTTGTAACAATCTTTCAAAACATCTTGGATCAATAACTGTTGATATTTGAAATAAGAAAGGGCCTATTAAGTAGATTTTTTAATAATTGATTAATTTTAAAATACTATAATAATATTAGATCGTAATGTTTCATGTCCTACGTTTATGGCCTTAATCTAGGCAACGTTAACAAAAATTCAGCGCTTTTATCATGTCCGTAGCAATTGTTATTACAAATAAAGATGAAATATACCTACCATAATCTTAAGGTTTTATTTTCATCTGTATCCAATAGCAAATCCGTGTTAGAACAGGGAATCTCCATAGAACAAGAGTATCCGGTTAAATAGCCGCTAATGCTTTGAAATGAGAATCAAACGTCACAATGCACATAAATAGTTAATGAATACTCTTGAAATTATTTCTTCTTAAGTTTGTTGATCTTAAAGTAAACTCACATTTAAGATGTTATGCTGTTTTAGAAAGAGTGTGTTGTTTCTATTATAATTACAAAAGTAGCTAAGAAATCCACAGTCACACTTTTGTTTGGAGGATTGTTGTTCATATGTATGTTGCATAATTTCTCCATATGTGAAGAGGGTTAAAAAATTTGAGATATCAGAAAATTGTGGACCTGAATGATATAAAGTGACTGATATTTGCAACACTATGCATATGAAAATTTGATGATGCATTTAAGTATGATTTAGCTAAGAAAGAGCAACGCATTTACTTTTATTCGTAGCAATAGTTCTTGAAAAAAAAATGTATTGCATTATACTAAATAATCTTTTTTGATTTTTGAAAAAATTTGCCTTTTAAGGAACATCACATTTAAAACAAAAACAAAATATCATGCCCTATTTCAAGTCGTTTCCAACAACTCAATATATCAGCCTTTATAAGTATCGTTCTTGATCTGACCAGAACCTTTTTCTGGGCCAAAAAGTAAATTAAACTTAAAGCTGAAGTCAGTCAGGTTACTAATTCTCTTATCAATGATAAATTGATTGCACATTTGTTCGGTGCCCCTAAAGTGACATGTTACACACTTTTTTCCACTATGGTAATGTGAGACTTTTTTTATTTCGTTTGAACGAAATCATTTCGTTTAAATGAAATAACTATTTTGTTTAAACGAAATCATTTCGTTTTAACGAAGTAAGTTTTAACGAAATCATTTCGTTTAAACGAAATAACTATTCGAAATAACTAATTCGTTTAAACGAAATCATTACGTTTTAACGACATGATTTCGTTTAAACGAAATAGTTATTTCATTAAAACGAATAGATTTCGTTTAAACGAATTAGTTATTTCGTTTAAAAGAAATGATTTCGTTTAAACGAAATAGTTATTTTGTTCTAACGAAATCATTTCGTTTAAACTTATTTCGTTAAAACGAAATGATTTCGTTTAAACGAAATAAAAAAAGTCTTACATTACCTAAGTGGAAAACAAAGTGTGTAACATGTCACTTTAGGGGCACCGTACTTTTGCCATTGCGTCTTACTTCATAGACATACCTGTTGTTTAATAGTTTTTTGCTTGATTTTTATTCCTTTCAATCAAAGGATTTATTTGTGTTTCTCCCTTTTCATCATATTAAGATTTCAGACTGACTGTTAACTCTTCGCATTTGCAATGCCATGTTCTCTTTTATGCCAATTTCATGTCTAGACTCTATGCTTGTATTGAAGTTAATTCTATCATATTTTATAGTTTATTCATAAAGAAGCGTAAGTCTTATTCCTAAGTGTAAAGTTAGGACTGGAATAAGACTGCACTTATGTGCGTTTCAAGAAAAACTCGTATCTCTCGTACACAGTGGGGGAAATTTCCCGATCGGGAAATCGGGACTTCCCCGTTTTTGTTACTACATTAAGACATTTTTTCCCGTTCGGGAAACAAAATCACAGTTTACTGATCAGTGCATAAGGATTATCAAGTTCAAAAAATATTGATGGTACCATTGTACAGAAGAAATATAGTTCTAAAATTCTACCGTTCAGAATTTGTTTTAATGATTTTGTTATCTTTTTATTTTCCTTTAAAGTTAGCACTTCTACTTAAATTTAGTGCAAATTATGCATTTCCCGAATTAGAAATGCAATTTCCCGTTTTGGAAAGGTAAATGGCTTCCAAAAGTGCTGGATATAATTTTGGCAAAAAAACCCCCAAAAACAACAACAACAAACAAGAGGACCATGATGGTCCTGAATCGCTTTGATCTTGACCTAGATATCATCAAGGTGAACATTCTCACCAATTTTCATGAAGATCTCATGAAAAATATGGCCTCTAGAGAGGTCACAAAGTTTTTCTATTTTTAGACCTACTGGCCTAGTTTCTGCCCGAATTTGACCCAGTTTCAAATATGATCTAGATATCATCAAGATGAACATTCTCATTAATTTTCATGAAGATCTATTGAAAAATATGGCCTCTAGGGAGGTCACAAGCATTTTCTATTTTTAGACCTACTGACCTAGTTTTTAACCACACATAATCCAGTTTCAGATCTGATCTAGACATCATCAAGATGAACACTCTCACCAATTTTCATGAAGGTCTATTGAGAAATATGGCCTCTAGAGAGGTCAAAAGTTTTTTCTATTTTTAGATCTACTGACCTAGTTTTTGACTGCACGTAACCCAGTTTCAAATTTCATTTAGATAATATTAGGATAAACATAGTGGTCAATTTTCATGAAAATCCATTGAAAAATATGGCCTCCAGAGATGTCACAAGGTTTTTCTATTTTTAGATCTGCTGACCTAGTTATTCACTGCATGTAACCTAGTTTCAAACTTGACCTAGATATCATTAGGATGAACATTCTGATCAATTTTTATAAAGATTCCCTGAAAAATATGGCCTCTAGAGAGGTCACAAGGTTTTTCTATTTTTATACCTACTGATCTAGTTTTTGACTACACATGACACAGTTTCAAACTTGACCGAGATATCATCAAGGTAAACATTATGACCAATCTTTTTAAACATTTCTTAAAAAATATGGCCTCCAGAGAGGTCATAAGGTTCTTATATTTTTAGACCTACTGACCTAGCTTTTAAAGGCATGTGACCCAGTTTCAAACTTGATCTAGATATTATCAAGATGAACATTCTGACAAATTTTCATGAAGATCTCATGAAAAGTATGGCCTCTAGAGAGGTCACAAAGTTTTTCTATTTCTAGACATACTGACCTAGTTTTTGATTGCATGCGACCCAGTTTCAAACATGACCTAGAAATCATCAAGATTTTACATTCTCACCAATTTTCATGAAGATACATTGAAAAGTATGGCCTCCAGGAAGGTCACGAGGATTTTCTATTTTTAGTACTACTGACCTAGTTTTTGACCGCACGTAACTCAGTTTCGAACTTGACTTAGATATTATCAAGGTAAACACTCACTAATTTTCATAAATATCCAATAAGAAATACGGCCTCTAGAGAGGTCAAAACATTTTTCTATTTGTAGTCCTACTGACCTAGTTTTAGACCGCACGTGACCCAGTTTCAAACTTGAGCTAGATATCATTAGGGTAAATATTCTGGTCAAATTTCAAGAAGATCTCCTGAAAATATGGCCTACAGAGAGGTCACAAGGTTTTTCTATTTTCAGACCTAGTTATTAACCACACGTAATCTAGTTTCGAACTTGACCTAGATATCATCAAGTTAAACATTCTGACCAATTTTCATAAAGATCCATTAAAAATATGGCTTCTAGGGAGGTCACAAGGTTTTTCTATTTTTAGACCTACTGACCTAGTTTTATTTAAACCACAGGTAACCCAGTTTCAAATCTGACTTAGATATCATTAAGTGAACATTCTCACCAATTTTCATGAAGATCCAATGAAAAATATGGCCTCTAGAGAGATCACAATGTTTTTCTATTTTTAAACCTACTGACCTAGTTTTTGAGGCATGTGACTCAGTTTCGAACTTGGCTTAGATATCATCAATATGAACATTCTGGCCAATTTTTATAACGATCCCATGAAAATTGTGACCTCTAGAGTGGTCACAAGCAAACGTTTACGGACGCACGCACGCACGCACAGACAGACGATGGACAACGGACGCTGCGTGATCACAAAAGCTCACCTTGTCACTGTGACAGGTGAGCTAAAACAACAAAAAAACCCACTCGAACCCATCTCATTTATTCTCTCTGAAATATTTGCAATGCCGGATGTATTGGAATACTAAGAAACATACAAGTGAAATATACAAAGTCGTCGATGCCATTGGAAAGAATTTGCGGAGAATACTCAATACTCAACAACAGCAGCATAGAAACACAAACAGAGGCTTGATATGATGGGCGAATATAATTAATATCAATGTAATTGAGCCGCGCCATGGGAAAAACAACATAGTGGCTTTGCGACCAGCATGCATACGCGCAGTCTGGCCAGGATACATGCTGTTCGCTTTTAAAGCCTATTGCAATTAGAGAAACAGTTAGCGAACAGCATGGATCCTGACCAGACTGCGCGGATGCAAAGTCACTATGTTGGTTTTCTCATGGCGAGATTCAGTTACCGATTTAAAGATCCCTGTCATATCAGAATTACATACATTGCAAATGCTGTGATTAAGTTGCTATAGTTGCAGCTTATATACAATTTACCTTAATTTTCTCAGGTCCGAACTGCTGTTCTTTAAATAATTGGGTGATCTTATAATCGAGTTTCCTTTTCAAATGATCATATAGAAATGTAAATTTTATCTTAAGACCATTAGTACAGGTCTATTGTCATCATACTGAGTTTGTTTTTCTAATGTAAGAAATGAAATCATTATTTGCATTTTGAGAACTTATAGACCAGCCATTCATTTTGTATGAACAATGAAACGTAGCAAACAAAAGCCATTTACATTTCAGTCTTTTTGTGCATTGATTATTAACATTTTTAAACTAGAGCACTCTGAGCTAAATACTTCAGCAAAAAAATCTTATTAAAGTTCAAAAATAGACATAATTTTGTAAAAAAGCAAGAGTTACAAAACCTGTACAGTGAGCAGGTGTGTGAAGTTTCAATTCATTCCAACCAGTTGTTATGGAGATACAGACTTACATAGAACTAAAATTGTGTCCATAGGACACAGATGCCCTACATACAGTCTGTATAGCAAAAACTATCGAAGGGACATAACTGCAGTAAAACATTCACAGACATCAAGCCTTCCTTTATGGACAGATATGTTCATTTGTGAATGTTTGATGCAAATCAGGCTAATAGCATGGAAGAGATTGGACACACAATACATTTCTCTACATTCCACCATATATCAAAAAACATCAAAGGGCTATAACTGCAGTAAAATAGCCGCAGAAAAAAATAAATCCTTTATTGACAGCTGCGCATCTAGCTTGTTCATTTGTGAAAGTATGAAGCAAATCAGACTTGTAGTGTGAGAGGAGTTGGACACACAAGATTTCGGGACGCACGGTCCAACAGACGGACATACGTACGGACAGCAGCAACATTATATGCCCTCTACATAAAAGTGTGGGGGTATAGAAAATGTAGATCGTACTATTGTTAGCTGAAATAAGAAGCTTGTTTTCTGTATGACTGTTTTTGCTATATATCATCTTCTTGAGAAAAACAAACCGTAATGTACTAGGGTCTGTTCGTATTGCCTCAAAACGTTTTATTGATTGAATTCTATTTCAAATCTGTTTTCTTTATCCAAGATTTTTTTTAAAGTTATGTTAATTCATGAATACTAGGTGTTGACATCTGCGATGAAAAATCATTCAGGTTTGATCAAATCAATATGAAACGATTGTTTCCATCTAGGATATTTAATTGTTATGAATTTTGTAGAAATGGCACATGTACATGGTACTTTATGGTGTGTGGTATTATGTACATTTTGGGTTGAAACAGGTGGTCTTGTAAGCGAATAAAAGTACTTTGCGACCACAAAAATATAAAAAAAACCCATTTTAATGGGATTGTTTAGTATTGGGTAAAATATTTAAGGTATTTCGTTCCAGTTGATGATGTCTAAAACTATTAAACCTTTTTCTATCTAGATCTCTATCTGCTCTGGAAAAAGAAAATCTTGCCCTCCCCATAAGAAAATCAGAAGCAAAATCTGTAACAGATGACTATAAAATATTATCTTCCATGTACAAAGATGTGTATTTGTTAAGGCAGCTCAACTTGAAAGTATATAAACGGAAACGGAGTTAGCTATTATTGCCTTTTTAGAGGACATTACTTCAGAAATTAGCACTAAGCCTTATTTACTTAACAAGTGTTTTGCAATTGAACATATATTCAACTGATGTAACTCTTACTTAGTAGCACCTTTGTCTTTTATTTGGAACCTACAACAAATTATTCAGTATGAAGTTGCACAGAGTAAATTTGTCATAAATCTGAATACAAAATTAGATCCTTCTGTCAGTTATCCAACAACTATCTCAGAACACTTGAACGCCATTAGCCTGTTCGCTTAGCTCACTAGGTAAGAGCGATGGTCTACGGATCGCGGGGTCGCGAGTTCGATCCTCGGGCGGGGCGTATGTTCTCCGTGACTATTTGATAAACGACATTGTGTCTGAAATCATTAGTCCTCCACCTCTGATTCATGTGGGGAAGTTGGCACTTACTTGCGAAGAACAGGTTTGTACTGGTACAGAATCCAGGAACACCGGTTAGGTTAACTTCCCGCTGTTACATGACTGAAATACTGTTGAAAAACGGCGTTAAACCCAAAACAAACTTAAACGCCATTACATTTCCTAAATGTTAACTGTATAGTAGCTTTTGATAATTATTAAGTAATGGGAAAATCTGACAAGAAGTTGAATGCTTCGTGGAGACATGTTACTTCTATTATAAACAGTATATATGACATTAATTATAGGGAGTTATATTATAAGTTTGGACAATTTTATAAGAAAAGGTTTATGAAGAGCAAATGCAGGCACACAGTCATGTCTCTAGTGTTAGTGACTGCATCGATCAATCGTTTTACATATTTATCAAATTGACAAAAATTTGCAAACCAAAAATAACACGTTTTATATGCTTTACCTTTGAACCCCAACTCATAGAATTCAGTTAGACTTGTATTTAATTAATCGTTGAAATGGTTTAGAAATTCTATGTCACAAGAAACCAAAATAGAATCGGCAATGGGTATTTCTCGGTATTGTGTGACAGTTTACCATATGTGCAAATAAGCTTATACATGACAAAATGTAAGCGAGATAAAATGTAAGTGATTCCATCCGTGGTATTGAAGGTTTTAAACAACACAACTTAAAGGGACGACACAAAATATATCTTTGAATTTGATTGGGTTGTTTTACCTTAAGGTCACTTTGAAATGAACATGATTTTTTTAAACTAAACTTTGAACCCCGTTTAAAAAGTCTTGCAGTTTTGATTATGTGTAAGTCAGAAAAAGCTTTAAATTGTGCCGAACGATAAATCTTGGCAGATGCTGTGGATCAGTACCATATGTCAGAGAGGTCATTAAGAACAACAAGGTCCCTTCTGCAGAGAGATATATACATTGATGTATAAGGTGAAAAAGATCTAAATCAGTTGTATATGCACGGTCAAGTGCTAAGTATGCAACCTAACGATCATTATCAAACACAAAATGAATATGAACACAAAAACGAACTAGTTTGACAATGAATTTTTTTATTTGGAGACAGTTTTTAAAGAAGACAGGTTATCTGTAACAATCAAAAGTGAATGGGTAGCACAAGCCAGTTACACGAGATTAGTTTTATTCCAGTCTCATATCTCATAACTTTTACCAACTTTGCAACAGTTAGTTACCAAGTAATATCATCAGGTAATATGGAGGTCTTGTGTATGTAACATCCACTGAAAGACTAATTCAAGAGAGCATAAATAATCAGTCTAAGGAAGCAATTTACAAATTAATTGAGAGCTGTTTGTACAGGCTAAAGAATGAAGATATGCAACAGCATTATTAGGTTGTTTAACATTGTTCTGTACAATACAGAGATTTATTATATACCTATATAAATTCTGTAAAATATCGGCTTGTATTTCACAAATAAATACGAACAGACAAACAGAAATTCCGTATTGTACCTTCCGTATTGCATGCTGCCGGACTATTTTCATTAATATGCATGACCCGACACATTCTATAAATAGCGCACATAAAAACTTCACTAAGTTCCATTTAATATCGATAAACATTGAAGATTTCGTTCTAGAACAAAACAAGAATCAAAATGGTAAAGGTACATAATAAAAGAGTCATTATAACAGCAGCTAGATCTGGGACTTGTATTCGGCTCTCGTGGATTTTGCAAGGTCGGATCACACTCGGCGCTTGCGCGCCTCGTGAGATCCGATCTGGCAAAATCAACTCGAGCCTAATACTGCATCCCAGATCGAGCTACTGTTATAATAACCCTTTTATGTTTGGACGAGTACCCAGCTGAGAAAACCATATTGGACGAGCCGCTAGGCGAGTTCAGTATGGTTTTCTCAGCTGGACAATGTTAAATAACATTTTTATTCTATATCCATTTTATCTTACAATGATCATAATAGTTTAAATTAAAATGTTTCAATGAATATTGTATCCCTTCTTTTTCTATTTTTTCCCGGCTTGGTATGAGTGCATATATATATATCTTCTATATTTATTTCACTTCATAAGTAATATACTTAATTCATTGAAAGTTGTTTTTTCTGTGTATCATCATTAAAAAAGTATATGGTGCAACCTCCCTACAACAGCCATTTGGCGATTTGGGTGGCAATAATACTTGGCTGAGATATTATGCCCACAAACATTGTCAGCAAGTTTAGTGAAGATCGGATGTAAGCTGTTCGACTTAAAAGAGCGGACAAGGCTAAATTCCCCGTTTTTCGAGTAATTCAAGGACTATAGTCAAAGAGTGCCTGGTACAATTTAGCTGGTTATCGAAATTGGCCGAGATGTAATGCCCACAATCATTGTCAGCAAGTTTGGTGAAGATCCGACGAAAACTGAATTATAGAACAGACATGTTTTGGATGCTGACCGCCCGTCCGCTGCCATTCATAATCTTCTCAATTTTGTTTCTTAACCGTTTAATAAAAACTGCTGAGGTAGTTATTCAGACAGTCAGGGCTGAAACTAATTCTTTGGTTTCGTCCAGAACGGCTTCTTTTACCGCCTTTTCAAATATTCCAACATCTGAT